>NC_137127.1:48823761-48848761 GCF_949319135.1 Squalius cephalus | reverse complement strand
TCGCGCTCACACTCGGTTCCTCACTCGCGCTCACACTCGGCTCCTCACTCGCGCTCACACTCGGATCCTCACTCGCGCTCACACTCGGATCCTCACTCGCGCTCACACGCGGCTCCTCACTCGCGCTCACACTCGGATCCTCACTCGCGCTCACACTCGGTTCCTCACTCGCGCTCACACTCGGCTCCTCACTCGCGCTCACACTCGGTTCCTCACTCGCGCTCACACTCGCGCTCACACTCGGTTCCTCACTCGCGCTCACACTCGGTTCCTCACTCGCGCTCACACTCGCGCTCACACTCGGTTCCTCACTCGCGCTCACACTCGGATCCTCACTCGCGCTCACACTCGGCTCCTCACTCGCGCTCACACTCGGCTCCTCACTCGCGCTCACACTCGGCTCCTCACTCGCGCTCACACTCGGCTCCTCACTCGCGCTCACACTCGGATCCTCACTCGCGCTCACACTCGGTTCCTCACTCGCGCTCACACTCGGTTCCTCACTCGCGCTCACACTCGCGCTCACACTCGGATCCTCACTCGCGCTCACACTCGGATCCTCACTCGCGCTCACACTCGGCTCCTCACTCGCGCTCACACTCGGCTCCTCACTCGCGCTCACACTCGGATCCTCACTCGCGCTCACACTCGGATCCTCACTCGCGCTCACACTCGGTTCCTCACTCGCGCTCACACTCGCGCTCACACTCGGTTCCTCACTCGCGCTCACACTCGGTTCCTCACTCGCGCTCACACTCGCGCTCACACTCGGCTCCTCACTCGCGCTCACACTCGCGCTCACACTCGGTTCCTCACTCGCGCTCACACTCGGCTCCTCACTCGCGCTCACACTCGGCTCCTCACTCGCGCTCACACTCGGCTCCTCACTCGCGCTCACACTCGGATCCTCACTCGCGCTCACACTCGGCTCCTCACTCGCGCTCACACTCGGCTCCTCACTCGCGCTCACACTCGGATCCTCACTCGCGCTCACACGCGGCTCCTCACTCGCGCTCACACTCGGCTCCTCACTCGCGCTCACACGCGGCTCCTCACTCGCGCTCACACTCGGCTCCTCACTCGCGCTCACACTCGGCTCCTCACTCGCGCTCACACTCGGCTCCTCACTCGCGCTCACACTCGGCTCCTCACTCGGCTCACACTCGCGCTCACACGCGGCTCCTCACACGCGGCTCCTCACTCGCGCTCACACTCGCGCTCACACGCGGCTCCTCACTCGCGCTCACACTCGGCTCCTCACTCGCGCTCACACGCGGCTCCTCACTCGCGCTCACACGCGGCTCCTCACTCGCGCTCACACGCGGCTCCTCACTCGCGCTCACACGCGGCTCCTCACTCGCGCTCACACTCGCGCTCACACTCGCGCTCACACTCGGCTCCTCACTCGCGCTCACACTCGGCTCCTCACTCGCGCTCACACTCGGCTCCTCACTCGCGCTCACACTCGGTTCCTCACTCGCGCTCACACTCGGCTCCTCACTCGCGCTCACACTCGGCTCCTCACTCGCGCTCACACTCGGCTCCTCACTCGCGCTCACACTCGGCTCCTCACTAGCGCTCACACTCGGCTCCTCACTCGCGCTCACACTCGGCTCCTCACTCGCGCTCACACTCGGCTCCTCACTCGCGCTCACACTCGGCTCCTCACTCGCGCTCACACTCGGCTCCTCACTCGGGTCCTCACTCGCGCTCACACTCGGGTCCTCACTCGCGCTCACACTCGGTTCCTCACTCGCGCTCACACTCGGCTCCTCACTCGCGCTCACACTCGGCTCCTCACTCGCGCTCACACTCGGCTCCTCACTCGCGCTCACACTCGGCTCCTCACTCGCGCTCACACTCGGCTCCTCACTCGCGCTCACACTCGGCTCCTCACTCGCGCTCACACTCGGCTCCTCACTAGCGCTCACACTCGGTTCCTCACTCGCGCTCACACTCGGCTCCTCACTCGCGCTCACACTCGGTTCCTCACTCGCGCTCACACTCGGCTCCTCACTCGCGCTCACACTCGGATCCTCACTAGCGCTCACACTCGGCTCCTCACTCGCGCTCACACTCGGCTCCTCACTAGCGCTCACACTCGGCTCCTCACTCGCGCTCACACTCGGCTCCTCACTAGCGCTCACACTCGGTTCCTCACTCGCGCTCACACGCGGCTCCTCACTCGCGCTCACACTCGGCTCCTCACTCGCGCTCACACTCGGCTCCTCACTCGCGCTCACACTCGCGCTCACACTCGGTTCCTCACTCGCGCTCACACTCGGTTCCTCACTCGCGCTCACACTCGGCTCCTCACTCGCGCTCACACTCGGTTCCTCACTCGCGCTCACACTCGGTTCCTCACTCGCGCTCACACTCGGTTCCTCACTCGCGCTCACACTCGGTTCCTCACTCGCGCTCACACTCGGCTCCTCACTCGCGCTCACACTCGGTTCCTCACTCGCGCTCACACTCGGCTCCTCACTCGCGCTCACACTCGGCTCCTCACTCGCGCTCACACTCGGCTCCTCACTCGCGCTCACACGCGGCTCCTCACTCGCGCTCACACTCGGCTCCTCACTCGCGCTCACACTCGGCTCCTCACTCGCGCTCACACTCGCGCTCACACTCGGTTCCTCACTCGCGCTCACACTCGGTTCCTCACTCGCGCTCACACTCGGCTCCTCACTCGCGCTCACACTCGGCTCCTCACTCGCGCTCACACTCGGTTCCTCACTCGCGCTCACACTCGGTTCCTCACTCGCGCTCACACTCGGTTCCTCACTCGCGCTCACACTCGGCTCCTCACTCGCGCTCACACTCGGTTCCTCACTCGCGCTCACACTCGGCTCCTCACTCGCGCTCACACTCGGTTCCTCACTCGCGCTCACACTCGGCTCCTCACTCGCGCTCACACTCGGCTCCTCACTCGCGCTCACACTCGGATCCTCACTCGCGCTCACACTCGGCTCCTCACTCGCGCTCACACTCGGATCCTCACTCGCGCTCACACTCGGATCCTCACTCGCGCTCACACTCGGCTCCTCACTCGCGCTCACACTCGGTTCCTCACTCGCGCTCACACTCGGTTCCTCACTCGCGCTCACACTCGGTTCCTCACTCGCGCTCACACTCGGTTCCTCACTCGCGCTCACACTCGGTTCCTCACTCGCGCTCACACTCGGCTCCTCACTCGCGCTCACACTCGGCTCCTCACTCGCGCTCACACTCGGTTCCTTACTCGCGCTCACACTCGGTTCCTCAATCGCGGTTCCTCACTAGCGCTCACACGCGGTTCCTCACTAGCGCTCACACGCGGTTCCTCACATGAGCACTGCACATGACACGTGACACGACACACTCGTTTCCAGTGGAGAGTAGCCCAGTACTGGAGCTGCATGGAGTTATGATCACTCTACAGATAAAGCGTTGTCGCGAAAATTCAATTACAAACCTGCGCACATATATTCAAACGCGCATACCTATAGACTGAACTCGTAATACATCAGCGATCTCACAGGTTTCGCGTTTAAAGTCTGTGTAGAGTTTCCTGTTAAAACGGTGTCGTGTTAGCGGCCCCTAAGTTAATAACTAATGATCGTTGCGACAGAAGTAAATCAATCAAATTAACTTTAGCTGGACAATAACTTTATTCTAGAGCTGCTATAAAGCCAAAACAATCTCTGTTACTTTAAACTATCCTTGTATCTCTGTAAAGCCGCTTTGGAACAATCTACATTATTAAAAGCGCTATATAAATGAAGATGACTTGACTTATGATCATACGCGTATGTGGAAAATTCAGCTTCGTATGCGTTGAAATATTTGATCTTCTGTGGCTAGACCGTATGTGATGTATTCTAATCAAAACTATGAGCAAGAAACCAGAATTACCAAAATTACCATTTTAACGTTATTCTGTAAACACTATTTCTGTAAAATGGCAGTTATTAATAATTAGGGCAGAAATAATTATATAATAATTATTAAATCAATATTTATGTTGATTAGCTTTATAAAATCTACTGTTTTAATTTTAAATCTATTGAGGGTCATTTATTTTGTGTGGATTTATTCACACCTGCATTACATTCATTAAAATCATTCATTTGACCATGGTAATAAGTAGAAGGGTAACGGTTGCTTCACAACCAATTCTAAAGTTGCGTGCGACTGCCAATAGGGGAGAAATGCGACAATCTTGTGCAAATGTGTGCAGTGGAAAGGCGGCTTGAAGCTCGGGTCGGGTTAGGGTTACTGGTTCTGTTGGTCAATGCGGAGAATATGAGCAGAACCGATGTCAAATCTTTCATCCTTGGGTGAAATTCCTATTGAACTGACTGGATATGTTCTCTGAGCCTGTGTAAATGTGAGCGCTCCTTCAGACGCCTGTCAGTCACATCTAACATCGATCGTTCAGTGTGTGATGATGCCCTCGATCCGTTACCTGTCCTTCTGGCAGACGAACAGGTTGAACGCATTCTCGGCTCCGAGGAAGTTGTCATCATCCAGGATTTCGACAGCACTCATCCAGTTTGGATTGAAATCACGGGCAATCTAATGAAAAGAAAACAGTAAGAGGAAGTTAAGCTTCCTTCCAACCAGAACCGCAGCAGAACCCCCAGAATGCAGTGCGTCAGCGGTCACCTCCTCGAAGCTGCCCTCCATGGGCTTGTATGCTAGCAGGAGCACCGAGCGCATCAGGTCCCCCACCAGGATGAAGTCGCCCTTCGTCTTCAGATACAGAGCCATGATGTTATTATAGTGGTTACACTCCGTCCGCAGCTCCTTCTCTGCCGTCCACTCGTACAGACGCACCTGCGAAGACACACACGTTAGCGGAGGAGACACGTTAGCTAGCGGCGGAGACACGCGTTAGACACACATTAGTAGCGGACACACGTTAGCAGCAGAGACACGTGTTAGACACACACAATAGCACGGAGACACGTGTTAG
Source organism: Squalius cephalus (assembly GCF_949319135.1). NCBI lineage: Eukaryota > Metazoa > Chordata > Actinopteri > Cypriniformes > Leuciscidae > Squalius > Squalius cephalus. Next base: position 48,843,804 of record NC_137127.1, on the reverse strand, counting down.
ACACACACGTTAGCGGCGGAGACACGTTTGCAGAGGAGACACGCTAGCGGCGGAGACACGTGTTAGACACACATTAGCACGGAGACACGCTAGCGGAGGAGACACGCTAGCGGCGGAGACACGTGTTAGACACACACGTTAGCGGCGGAGACACGTTTGCAGAGGAGACACGCTAGCGGAGGAGACACGTGTTAGACACACATTAGCACGGAGACACGCTAGCGGAGGAGACACGCTAGCGGCGGAGACACGTGTTAGACACATTAGCGGCGGAGACACGTTTGCGGAGGAGACACGCTAGCGGCGGAGACACGTGTTAGACACACACGTTAGCGGAGGAGACACGTTAGCTAGCGGTGGAGACACGCGTTAGACACACATTAGTAGCGGACACACGTTAGCAGCAGAGACACGTGTTAGACACACACAATAGCACGGAGACACGTGTTAGACACACACGTTAGCGGCGGAGACACGTTTGCAGAGGAGACACGCTAGCGGCGGAGACACGTGTTAGACACACACATTAGCACGGAGACACGCTAGCGGAGGAGACACGCTAGCGGCGGAGACACGTGTTAGACACACACATTAGCGGCAGAGACACGTTTGCAGAGGAGACACGCTAGCGGCGGAGACACGTGTTAGACACACATTAGCACGGAGACACGCTAGCGGAGGAGACACGCTAGCGGCGGAGACACGTGTTAGACACATTAGCGGCGGAGACACGTTTGCGGAGGAGACACGCTAGCGGCGGAGACACGTGTTAGACACACACATTAGCACGGAGACACGCTAGCGGAGGAGACACGCTAGCGGCGGAGACACGTGTTAGACACATTAGCGGCGGAGACACGCTAGCGGAGGAGACACGCTAGCGGAGGAGACACGTGTTAGACACATTAGCGGCGGAGACACGTGTTAGACACACACATTAGCGGCAGAGACACGCTAGCGGAGGAGACACATTAGCGGCGGAGACACGTGTTAAGACACATTAGCGGCGGAGACACGTTTGCGGAGGAGACACACTAGCGGAGGAGACACGCGTTAGACACACATTAGTAGCGGACACACGTTAGCAGCAGAGACACGTGTTAGACACACACAATAGCACGGAGACACGTGTTAGACACACACGTTAGCGGCGGAGACACGTTTGCAGAGGAGACACGCTAGCGGCGGAGACACGTGTTAGACACACATTAGCACGGAGACACGCTAGCGGAGGAGACACGCTAGCGGCGGAGACACGTGTTAGACACATTAGCGGCGGAGACACGTTTGCGGAGGAGACACGCTAGCGGCGGAGACACGTGTTAGACACACACATTAGCACGGAGACACGCTAGCGGCGGAGACACGTGTTAGACACACATTAGCACGGAGACACGCTAGCGGAGGAGACACGCTAGCGGAGGAGACACGTGTTAGACACATTAGCGGCAGAGACACGCTAGCGGAGGAGACACATTAGCGGCGGAGACACGTGTTAGACACATTAGCGGCGGAGACACGTTTGCGGAGGAGACACACTAGCGGAGGAGACACGCGTTAGACACACATTAGTAGCGGACACACGTTAGCAGCAGAGACACGTGTTAGACACACACAATAGCACGGAGACACGTGTTAGACACACACATTAGCGGCAGAGACACGTTTGCAGAGGAGACACGCTAGCGGCGGAGACACGTGTTAGACACACATTAGCACGGAGACACGCTAGCGGAGGAGACACGCTAGCGGCGGAGACACGTGTTAGACACATTAGCGGCGGAGACACGTTTGCGGAGGAGACACGCTAGCGGAGGAGACACGTGTTAGACACACACATTAGCACGGAGACACGCTAGCGGAGGAGACACGTGTTAGACACACATTAGCACGGAGACACGCTAGCGGAGGAGACACGCTAGCGGCGGAGACACGTGTTAGACACATTAGCGGCGGAGACACGCTAGCGGAGGAGACACGCTAGCGGCGGAGACACGTGTTAGACACACACATTAGCGGCAGAGACACGCTAGCGGAGGAGACACATTAGCGGCGGAGACACGTGTTAGACACATTAGCGGCGGAGACACGTTTGCGGAGGAGACACACTAGCGGAGGAGACACGCGTTAGACACACATTAGTAGCGGACACACGTTAGCAGCAGAGACACGTGTTAGACACACACAATAGCACGGAGACACGTGTTAGACACACACATTAGCGGCAGAGACACGTTTGCAGAGGAGACACGCTAGCGGCGGAGACACGTGTTAGACACACATTAGCACGGAGACACGCTAGCGGAGGAGACACGCTAGCGGCGGAGACACGTGTTAGACACATTAGCGGCGGAGACACGTTTGCGGAGGAGACACGCTAGCGGCGGAGACACGTGTTAGACACACACATTAGCACGGAGACACGCTAGCGGAGGAGACACGCTAGCGGCGGAGACACGTGTTAGACACATTAGCGGCGGAGACACGCTAGCGGAGGAGACACGCTAGCGGAGGAGACACGTGTTAGACACATTAGCGGCGGAGACACGTGTTAGACACACACATTAGCGGCAGAGACACGCTAGCGGAGGAGACACATTAGCGGCGGAGACACGTGTTAAGACACATTAGCGGCGGAGACACGTTTGCGGAGGAGACACACTAGCGGAGGAGACACGCGTTAGACACACATTAGTAGCGGACACACGTTAGCAGCAGAGACACGTGTTAGACACACACAATAGCACGGAGACACGTGTTAGACACACACGTTAGCGGCGGAGACACGTTTGCAGAGGAGACACGCTAGCGGCGGAGACACGTGTTAGACACACATTAGCACGGAGACACGCTAGCGGAGGAGACACGCTAGCGGCGGAGACACGTGTTAGACACATTAGCGGCGGAGACACGTTTGCGGAGGAGACACGCTAGCGGCGGAGACACGTGTTAGACACACACATTAGCACGGAGACACGCTAGCGGCGGAGACACGTGTTAGACACACATTAGCACGGAGACACGCTAGCGGAGGAGACACGCTAGCGGAGGAGACACGTGTTAGACACATTAGCGGCAGAGACACGCTAGCGGAGGAGACACATTAGCGGCGGAGACACGTGTTAGACACATTAGCGGCGGAGACACGTTTGCGGAGGAGACACACTAGCGGAGGAGACACGCGTTAGACACACATTAGTAGCGGACACACGTTAGCAGCAGAGACACGTGTTAGACACACACAATAGCACGGAGACACGTGTTAGACACACACATTAGCGGCAGAGACACGTTTGCAGAGGAGACACGCTAGCGGCGGAGACACGTGTTAGACACACATTAGCACGGAGACACGCTAGCGGAGGAGACACGCTAGCGGCGGAGACACGTGTTAGACACATTAGCGGCGGAGACACGTTTGCGGAGGAGACACGCTAGCGGAGGAGACACGTGTTAGACACACACATTAGCACGGAGACACGCTAGCGGAGGAGACACGTGTTAGACACACATTAGCACGGAGACACGCTAGCGGAGGAGACACGCTAGCGGCGGAGACACGTGTTAGACACATTAGCGGCGGAGACACGCTAGCGGAGGAGACACGCTAGCGGCGGAGACACGTGTTAGACACACACATTAGCGGCAGAGACACGCTAGCGGAGGAGACACATTAGCGGCGGAGACACGTGTTAGACACATTAGCGGCGGAGACACGTTTGCGGAGGAGACACACTAGCGGAGGAGACACGCGTTAGACACACATTAGTAGCGGACACACGTTAGCAGCAGAGACACGTGTTAGACACACACAATAGCACGGAGACACGTGTTAGACACACACATTAGCGGCAGAGACACGTTTGCAGAGGAGACACGCTAGCGGCGGAGACACGTGTTAGACACATTAGCACGGAGACACGCTAGCGGAGGAGACACGCTAGCGGCGGAGACACGTGTTAGACACATTAGCGGCGGAGACACGTTTGCGGAGGAGACACGCTAGCGGAGGAGACACGTGTTAGACACATTAGCGGCGGAGACACGTTTGCGGAGGAGACACACTAGCGGAGGAGACACGCGTTAGACACACATTAGTAGCGGACACACGTTAGCAGCAGAGACACGTGTTAGACACACACAATAGCACGGAGACACGTGTTAGACACACACATTAGCGGCAGAGACACGTTTGCAGAGGAGACACGCTAGCGGCGGAGACACGTGTTAGACACACATTAGCACGGAGACACGCTAGCGGAGGAGACACGCTAGCGGCGGAGACACGTGTTAGACACATTAGCGGCGGAGACACGTTTGCGGAGGAGACACACTAGCGGAGGAGACACGCGTTAGACACACATTAGTAGCGGACACACGTTAGCAGCAGAGACACGTGTTAGACACACACAATAGCACGGAGACACGTGTTAGACACACACATTAGCGGCGGAGACACGTTTGCAGAGGAGACACGCTAGCGGCGGAGACACGTGTTAGACACACATTAGCACGGAGACACGCTAGCGGAGGAGACACGCTAGCGGCGGAGACACGTGGGAGACACGCTAGCGGCGGAGACACGTGTTAGACACACACATTAGCACGGAGACACGCTAGCGGAGGAGACACGCTAGCGGCGGAGACACGTGTTAGACACATTAGCGGCGGAGACACGCTAGCGGAGGAGACACGCTAGCGGCGGAGACACGTGTTAGACACACACATTAGCGGCAGAGACACGCTAGCGGAGGAGACACATTAGCGGCGGAGACACGTGTTAGACACATTAGCGGCGGAGACACGTTTGCGGAGGAGACACACTAGCGGAGGAGACACGTTAGCTAGCGGCGGAGACACGCGTTAGACACACATTAGTAGCGGACACACGTTAGCAGCAGAGACACGTGTTAGACACACACAATAGCACGGAGACACGTGTTAGACACACACATTAGCGGCAGAGACACGTTTGCAGAGGAGACACGCTAGCGGCGGAGACACGTGTTAGACACACATTAGCACGGAGACACGCTAGCGGAGGAGACACGCTAGCGGCGGAGACACGTGGGAGACACGCTAGCGGCGGAGACACGTGTTAGACACACACATTAGCACGGAGACACGCTAGCGGAGGAGACACGCTAGCGGCGGAGACACGTGTTAGACACATTAGCGGCGGAGACACGCTAGCGGAGGAGACACGCTAGCGGCGGAGACACGTGTTAGACACACACATTAGCGGCAGAGACACGCTAGCGGAGGAGACACATTAGCGGCGGAGACACGTGTTAGACACATTAGCGGCGGAGACACGTTTGCGGAGGAGACACACTAGCGGAGGAGACACGCGTTAGACACACATTAGTAGCGGACACACGTTAGCAGCAGAGACACGTGTTAGACACACACAATAGCACGGAGACACGTGTTAGACACACACATTAGCGGCAGAGACACGTTTGCAGAGGAGACACGCTAGCGGCGGAGACACGTGTTAGACACACATTAGCACGGAGACACGCTAGCGGAGGAGACACGCTAGCGGCGGAGACACGTGTTAGACACATTAGCGGCGGAGACACGTTTGCGGAGGAGACACGCTAGCGGAGGAGACACGTGTTAGACACATTAGCGGCGGAGACACGTTTGCGGAGGAGACACACTAGCGGAGGAGACACACTAGCGGAGGAGACACGCGTTAGACACACATTAGTAGCGGACACACGTTAGCAGCAGAGACACGTGTTAGACACACACAATAGCACGGAGACACGTGTTAGACACACACATTAGCGGCAGAGACACGTTTGCAGAGGAGACACGCTAGCGGCGGAGACACGTGTTAGACACACACATTAGCGGCAGAGACACGTTTGCAGAGGAGACACGCTAGCGGCGGAGACACGTGTTAGACACACATTAGCACGGAGACACGCTAGCGGAGGAGACACGCTAGCGGCGGAGACACGTGTTAGACACATTAGCGGCGGAGACACGTTTGCGGAGGAGACACGCTAGCGGCGGAGACACGTGTTAGACACACACATTAGCGGCAGAGACACGCTAGCGGAGGAGACACATTAGCGGCGGAGACACGTGTTAGACATTAGCGGCGGAGACACGTTTGCGGAGGAGACACACTAGCGGAGGAGACACGCGTTAGACACACATTAGTAGCGGACACACGTTAGCAGCAGAGACACGTGTTAGACACACACAATAGCACGGAGACACGTGTTAGACACACACATTAGCGGCAGAGACACGTTTGCAGAGGAGACACGCTAGCGGCGGAGACACGTGTTAGACACACATTAGCACGGAGACACGCTAGCGGAGGAGACACATTAGCGGCGGAGACACGTGTTAGACACATTAGCGGCGGAGACACGTTTGCGGAGGAGACACGCTAGCGGCGGAGACACGCGTTAGACACACATTAGTAGCGGACACACGTTAGCAGCAGAGACACGTGTTAGACACACACATTAGCGGCAGAGACACGCTAGCGGAGGAGACACATTAGCGGCGGAGACACGTGTTAGACACATTAGCGGCGGAGACACGTTTGCGGAGGAGACACACTAGCGGAGGAGACACGCGTTAGACACACATTAGTAGCGGACACACGTTAGCAGCAGAGACACGTGTTAGACACACACAATAGCACGGAGACACGTGTTAGACACACACGTTAGCGGCGGAGACACGTTTGCAGAGGAGACACGCTAGCGGCGGAGACACGTGTTAGACACACATTAGCACGGAGACACGCTAGCGGAGGAGACACGCTAGCGGCGGAGACACGTGTTAGACACATTAGCGGCGGAGACACGTTTGCGGAGGAGACACGCTAGCGGCGGAGACACGTGTTAGACACATTAGCGGCGGAGACACGTTTGCGGAGGAGACACACTAGCGGCGGAGACACGTGTTAGACACATTAGCGGCGGAGACACGTTTGCGGAGGAGACACACTAGCGGCGGAGACACGCGTTAGACACACATTAGTAGCGGACACACGTTAGCAGCAGAGACACGTGTTAGACACACACATTAGCGGCAGAGACACGTTTGCGGAGGAGACACGCTAGCGGCGGAGACACGTGTTAGACACACATTAGCACGGAGACACGCTAGCGGAGGAGACACGCTAGCGGCGGAGACACGTGTTAGACACATTAGCGGCGGAGACACGTTTGCGGAGGAGACACGCTAGCGGCGGAGACACGTGTTAGACACACACATTAGCGGCAGAGACACGCTAGCGGAGGAGACACATTAGCGGCGGAGACACGTGTTAGACACATTAGCGGCGGAGACACGTGTTAGACACACACATTAGCGGCAGAGACACGCTAGCGGAGGAGACACATTAGCGGCGGAGACACGTGTTAGACACATTAGCGGCGGAGACACGTTTGCGGAGGAGACACACTAGCGGAGGAGACACGCGTTAGACACACATTAGTAGCGGACACACGTTAGCAGCAGAGACACGTGTTAGACACACACAATAGCACGGAGACACGTGTTAGACACACACATTAGCGGCAGAGACACGTTTGCAGAGGAGACACGCTAGCGGCGGAGACACGTGTTAGACACACATTAGCACGGAGACACGCTAGCGGAGGAGACACGCTAGCGGCGGAGACACGTGTTAGACACATTAGCGGCGGAGACACGTTTGCGGAGGAGACACACTAGCGGCGGAGACACGTGTTAGACACACACATTAGCGGCAGAGACACGTTTGCAGAGGAGACACGCTAGCGGCGGAGACACGTGTTAGACACACATTAGCACGGAGACACGCTAGCGGAGGAGACACGCTAGCGGCGGAGACACGTGTTAGACACATTAGCGGCGGAGACACGCTAGCGGAGGAGACACGCTAGCGGCGGAGACACGTGTTAGACACACACATTAGCACGGAGACACGCTAGCGGAGGAGACACGCTAGCGGCGGAGACACGTGTTAGACACATTAGCGGCGGAGACACGCGTTTGCGGAGGAGACACATTAGCGGCGGAGACACGTGTTAGACACATTAGCGGCGGAGACACGTGTTAGACACACACGTTAGCGGCAGAGACACGCTAGCGGAGGAGACACATTAGCGGCGGAGACACGTGTTAGACACATTAGCGGCGGAGACACGTTTGCGGAGGAGACACGCTAGCGGAGGAGACACGCTAGCGGCGGAGACACGTGTTAGACACATTAGCGGCGGAGACGTTTGCGGAGGAGACACGCTAGCGGCGGAGACACGTGTTAGACACATTAGCGGCGGAGACACGTTTGCGGAGGAGACACGCTAGCGGCGGAGACACGTGTTAGACACATTAGCGGCGGAGACACGTGTTAGACACATTAGCGGCGGAGACACGTTTGCGGAGGAGACACGCTAGCGGCGGAGACACGTGTTAGACACATTAGCGGCGGAGACACGCGTTTGCGGAGGAGACACATTAGCGGAGGAGACACGCTAGCGGAGGAGACACGCTAGCGGCGGAGACACGTGTTAGACACATTAGCGGCGGAGACACGTGTTAGACACATTAGCGGCGGAGACACGTTTGCGGAGGAGACACGCTAGCAGAGGAGACACGATAGCGGCGGAGACACGTGTTAGACACATTAGCGGCGGAGACACGCGTTTGCGGAGGAGACACATTAGCGGAGGAGACGCGCTAGCGGCGGAGCCACGCGCTAGACACATTAGCGGAGGAGACACGCGCTAGCGGCGGAGCCACGCGCTAGACACATTAGCGGAGGAGACACGCGTTTGCGGAGGAGACACATTAGCGGAGGAGACACGCGCTAGCGGCGGAGCCACGTGTTAGACACATTAGCGGAGGAGACACGCGCTAGCGGCGGGAAGGAGATGCGCTGCAGAGTGTGACAGGGCCTAACTCACGGTGCTGTTGATGCTGGCCAGCAGTTTGCCGTTGAACTCCACCATCGAGTAAACGGCTCCTTTAACCTCCTTCTCTGCCACCGTCTGCAGTTTACCTGAGAGTACAGAGAAAACAGCACATATGACTACACACACTCACAGACATGTAAAAGACAAAGATCAAGGGTTTTCAGTCTATTATGATCATCTTCAGCTCTAAAGGTTTCTGTATAAAGACCCTATTTATACTGTGGAAAAAAAATCATATACTAATGTCAAAATATTACTGTTAAGTAATAGTACTGTTAGAAATATTTATTCACTCATTTACTTATTTTAACCTTTTTTATTTTTTATTTGCACGTTTATGTTTACGTTTATGTTTATTTTATTTCAATTTTCTTTTTTACACAGTTTTTCTCTAAACATTTCCACGGATCCCACTTTGAAAACCCCTGACCTAGAACACAGGTTCACAGGTTTTTGTTTGTGGGAATTTAGTTGCGTTTCCAAATATTAATAAGAAATGGTAAAACTTCACATTCATAATTGAAAAAGCCACAATATTTGTAGAAACATGTAATAACCCTGTAGAGAATGGTGGTATTTTTGAGGTTACCGTCAGTGTAGTGGAAGACGATGATGCGGCCCTGCTTAGGCTCCGCCTCCTCTGGATACACCATGGCTGTGCCGACGATGAAGTAGACGGCCGGATCCCGGCCCAGCTTACAGGAGACCATGCTGAGTGCGTACTCGTTCTGCAGGAACTGATGCGCGTGCAGCACTGCGGGAGAGGAGCGTTAGACCACACACACACACACACACACACACACACACACACACACACACACACACACACACACTTACCCTCGAACGTGTGCTGATCCACCACCAGCAGACTGTGCACTTCCACCTCCTCCCCGAACGACGTCTCGTGAGGCGACGTGCTGCTGGGAAACAGCTTACTGGAGCTCACACTGCTGGACAGAGCCTGCGCGCACACACACACACACACACACACACACACACACACACACACACACACACACACACACACACTACTTACTGGAGCTCACACTGCTGGACAGAGCCTGCGCGCACACACACACAAAGCTTCTGTGATGCACTTCTGCATCCACAGAACATCCCTTTACTGCACTCTCTCAACTCACTCACTCACTCACTCTCTCAACTCACTCACTCTCTCAACTCACTCACTCACTCCCTCCCTCACTCCCTCACTCCCTCACTCACACCCTCACTCCCTCACACACTCCCTCACACACTCCCTCACACACTTCACTCACCTCACTCACACACTCCCTCACTCACTCCCTCACTCACTCCCTCACTCACTCCCTCACTCACTCACACCCTCACTCCCTCACACACTCCCTCACTCACTCCCTCACACACTCCCTCACACACTTCACTCACCTCACTCACACACTCCCTCACTCACTCCCTCACTCACTCCCTCACACACTTCACTCACTCCCTCACTCCCTCACTCACTCCCTCACACACTCCCTCACACACTTCACTCACACTCACTCACTCACTCCCTCCCTCACTCCCTCACTCCCTCACTCACTCCCTCACTCACTCCCTCCCTCACTCCCTCACTCCCTCACTCCCTCACTCACTCACACACTCACTCACACACTCACTCACTCACCTCACTCCCTCACACACTCACTCCCTCCCTCCCTCCCTCCCTCACTCACTCACTCACTCACTCACTCACTCACTCCCTCACACACTTCACTCACCTCACTCACACACTCCCTCACTCACTCACACACTCACTCACCTCACTCACTCACACCCTCCCTCCCTCACTCACTCACTCCCTCCCTCACTCCCTCCCTCACACACCCTCCCTCCCTCACTCACACCCTCCCTCCCTCACTCACTCACTCCCTCCCTCACTCCCTCCCTCACTCACACCCTCACTCACACCCTCTTCACTCACCTCACTCCCTCCATCACTCACTCCATCACTCACTCACTCACTCACTCCGCCTCACCCCCTCCCTCACTCCCTCCCTCACTCCCTCCCTCCATCACTCACTCACTCCCTCCCTCACTCACTCCATCACTCACTCACACCCTCCCTCCCTCACTCACACCCTCACTCCCTCACACACTTCACTCACCTCACTCCCTCACTCCCTCCATCACTCACTCCATCACTCACTCCATCACTCACTCCATCACTCACTCACTCCCTCACTCCCTCCCTCACTCACTCCATCACTCACTCACACCCTCCCTCCCTCACTCCCTCACTCACACCCTCACTCCCTCACACACTTCACTCACCTCACTCCCTCACTCCCTCCATCACTCACTCCATCACTCACTCCATCACTCACTCACTCCCTCACTCCCTCCCTCACTCACACCCTCACACACTTCACTCACCTCACTCCCTCACTCCCTCCATCACTCACTCCATCACTCACTCACTCACTCACTCACTCCATCACTCACTCACTCACTCCGCCTCACCCCCTCCCTCACTCCCTCCCTCACTCACTCCCTCCATCACTCACTCACTCCCTCCCTCACTCACTCCATCACTCACTCCCTCCCTCACTCACACCCTCCCTCCCTCACTCACACACTTCACTCACCTCACTCCCTCACTCCCTCCATCACTCACTCCATCACTCACTCCATCACTCACTCCATCACTCACTCCATCACTCACTCACTCACTCACTCCGCCTCACCCCCTCCCTCACCCCCTCCCTCCCTCCCTCACTCCCTCCCTCCCTCCCTCCCTCCCTCACTCCCTCACTCCGCCTCACCCCCTCCCTCACTCACTCACTCACTCACTCACTCCCTCCCTCACTCACTCCCTCCCTCCCTCACTCACTCCCTCCCTCACTCACTCCCTCCCTCCCTCACTCACTCCCTCCCTCCCTCACTCCGCCTCACCCCCTCCCTCACCCCCTCACTCCCTCACTCACTCACTCACCCACTCACTCACTCACTCACTCACTCACTCACTCACTCACTCACTCACTCACTCACTCACTCACTCAGCCTCACTCCCTCCCTCCCTCACTCACTCCCTCCCTCCCTCACTCCGCCTCACCCCCTCCCTCACCCCCTCACTCCCTCACTCACTCCCTCACTCACTCACTCCCTCACTCACTCACTCACTCACTCACTCACTCACTCACTCACTCAGCCTCACTCCCTCACTCACTCCCTCCCTCCCTCACTCACTCCCTCCCTCCCTCACTCCGCCTCACCCCCTCCCTCACCCCCTCACTCACTCACTCACTCACTCACTCACTCACTCACTCACTCACTCACTCACTCAGCCTCACTCCCTCCCTCACTCAGCCTCACTCCCTCCCTCACTCAGCCTCACTCCCTCCCTCACTCCCTCACTCCCTCACTCCCTCACTCACTCCCTCACTCCCTCACTCCCTCACTCACTCCCTCACCTGTGTGCTGGCGCTGGGCCGCACCGCTGCTGTTGTTCCACTGGCGTCCTGCATCTCTACTCTACTGGACAGAACTCCGAAACACTGAGACACTTCCTGATAACAGATCCGCCTGCGAGAGACACAAACATTAGCAGAACACACGCATGAACATGAGATACACACACCACATGCTGTACTCATACTCGAGCCAGTACTAGTGGAAGTACATGTTGTTACTTAATATTACTCATTGTTGCTTAAATGCATAATTACTCTGTAACAAGGACATCATGAAATAAAGTGTAACCGACTAGTGATACTGATGAATTTGACGTCATAATCAGGCTTAATGAAATAAATGATTTAGCGATTGATCATTGATATGATGCGTTTCCACACACACACTCACTTGGGGGACTCGTAGAGCGGCACGGTCCGGATGTGCAGCTTCTGGATCTCGTCGATGGTGCCGATGGTCAGAGTGCTGTTATTGGCCAGAGCCAAACTGGAGCAGAAGGAAGAGAGCAAACGTGTGATCCTACAACATGCCGCTCCGGCTGAGAGTGAACAGGTGAGTGGGTGAGCTGTACCTGTCGGGGTATCCCTCAGAGTTCAGCGGGCACATGTAGTTCACCTCCTTCAGGTTGACGTTGGAGAACACCAGCTTGTGGTTGCTGGAGTAGATGACGGTGGGTCTGTCGGAGCAGGCGAACACGTTAGATGTGGAGAGCGAGCGGAACGTGCGCAGAACCGTCGGCTGAGTGCCGAGCGTCACCTTCTTACGCTCACTCAAAACACCTGCACACACACACACGTGAAGGGTTAGTTCTCGGGGAAACAACTGATTTTATATTAGTTAGTCTAGCAGTTTCTGCTGTGGTACTGAAATTGAAATCACAAATTGTGAATCAGCAATCTTAGATTACAATACAAGGTTACAGTGGTCTAAAACTGTTTAAGAACAGTGAAGACTTTGGATACGTGTTAGGAATGTAAGCCGCTGGTTGTTAGCAGTGAATGTGTGTGTGTGTAACCTGTCTGAATGTCCAGGCCGAAGTAGAAGAGTGCCCCGTCTCCCAGCGCACACAGCAGATAGTGACTGCCCTCGAACGTGGTCATGAGGATGGAGCGAGGGATGATCTCTACAGGACACAGAACCAGCGCTCAGTGAGACACAACAACACACTCATGCTTCAGAAGCTTCTCAGATCCATCCAACACATGGCCACTAACCCTTCACAACACAGACAACAACAGCAGCTTCTTAGGGGATGAATTTATAATCATATTTTGAAATGGAATACCAGCATTAGTTGAATATGTTGACTTTAAGTGTGAAAGTAAGTCTTAAAATGTGCTTATAGTGGTCATGAATTGAGAAGTCAAAATGTCTTTGATCTTTTGACATGTAAGAGGTTATTGCACTGTAAAAACTTTTCAGTTTTTAGAACTCAAAACTTCCTCAGACCAAAAACTGCTTTTATTGAAACCAAGCTCAGAAAACGACTCCATCCGGATTTGATGACATGAGGTAATAATGGTGCGACTAGAGACGCCGCTGCAGAATCAGATCGACGCCCACTTCTACATCATCACGTCTTTGGCCCCGCCCACCGGCTCGTTAGTGAGATGAGAGAGAAGAGAGAGTCAGGATCACTGGACTAGAAATAACATTATCAGGATCCTTTGGAAGTTATTGGGAATGTGCTTATTTATTTTCAACCACATGAAAGTCTTTTATTTGTTTGTTTGTTCATTCACTGTGGATTCTTGGGTAAATCAGTTGCAATTTCGGTGCAGGCTTTTTACTGTAAGACATGGACCCGACTAGGGGTGGAACGGATCGCAGGTGATTGTACGGACCAGGCCCCACAGTTCGGCACGCATGCGATTCGCGGATTAACTGCTAAATTTAACATCAGAGTGAAAGTTTATAGTTTGGACGTGTTTTGTCTTGCCAATTTACACATTCAAACAATTTTAAACGCAGAGGAAGAGGCGGAAATCGGGACTAGGGCGATGTGACCTAATAAAAAAATCCCAGATTTTTTCACAAAAAAAAAAAAAATTACCGTTTAAATCGATTTTTCCCCCTACTTAAAACACACCTCCGCCCAGCATCTCTCTCTCACACACACACACCTCCGCCCAGCATCTCTCTCTCACACACACACACCTCCGCCCAGCATCTCTCTCTCACACACACACACCTCCGCCCAGCATCTCTCACACACACACACCTCCGCCCAGCATCTCTCTCACACACACACCTCCGCCCAGCATCTCTCTCTCACACACACACACACACCTCCGCCCAGCATCTCTCTCACACACACACACCTCCGCCCAGCATCTCTCACACACACACACCTCCGCCCAGCATCTCTCTCACACACACACCTCCGCCCAGCATCTCTCTCACACACACACCTCCGCCCAGCATCTCTCTCACACACACACACCTCCGCCCAGCATCTCTCTCACACACACACACACCTCCGCCCAGCATCTCTCTCACACACACCTCCACCCAGCATCTCTCACACACACACACACACCTCTGCCCAGCATCTCTCTCACACACACACCTCCGCCTAGCATCTCTCTCACACACACCTCCACCCAGCATCTCTCACACACACACACCTCCGCCCAGCATCTCTCTCACACACACACCTCCGCCCAGCATCTCTCTCACACACACACACCTCCGCCCAGCATCTCTCTCACACACACCTCCGCCCAGCATCTCTCTCACACACACCTCCGCCCAGCATCTCTCACACACACACACCTCTGCCCAGCATCTCTCTCACACACACACACACCTCCGCCCAGCATCTCTCACACACACCTCCACCCAGCATCTCTCACACACACACACCTCCGCCCAGCATCTCTCTCACACACACACACACACACCTCCGCCCAGCATCTCTCTCACACACACACACCTCCGCCCAGCATCTCTCTCACACACACACCTCCGCCCAGCATCTCACACACACACACACCTCCGCCCAGCATCTCTCTCACACACACACCTCCGCCCAGCATCTCTCTCACACACACACCTCCGCCCAGCATCTCTCTCACACACACACCTCCGCCCAGCATCTCTCTCACACACACACACACACACCTCCGCCCAGCATCTCTCTCACACACACACACCTCCGCCCAGCATCTCTCTCACACACACACCTCCGCCCAGCATCTCTCTCACACACACACCTCCGCCCAGCATCTCTCTCACACACACACCTCCGCCCAGCATCTCTCTCACACACACACCTCCGCCCAGCATCTCTCTCACACACACACCTCCGCCCAGCATCTCTCTCACACACACACACACACACCTCCGCCCAGCATCTCTCTCACACACACACACCTCCGCCCAGCATCTCTCTCACACACACACCTCCGCCCAGCATCTCTCTCACACACACACCTCCGCCCAGCATCTCTCTCACACACACACCTCCGCCCAGCATCTCACACACACACACACCTCCGCCCAGCATCTCTCTCACACACACACCTCCGCCCAGCATCTCTCTCACACACACACACACCTCCGCCCAGCATCTCTCTCACACACACACACCTCCGCCCAGCATCTCTCTCACACACACACACACACACACACACACCTCCGCCCAGCATCTCTCACACACACACACACACCTCCGCCCAGCATCTCTCTCACACACACACACCTCCGCCCAGCATCTCTCTCACACACACACACACACACCTCCGCCCAGCATCTCTCTCACACACACACACCTCCGCCCAGCATCTCTCTCACACACACACACACACACCTCCGCCCAGCATCTCTCTCACACACACACACCTCCGCCCAGCATCTCTCTCACACACACACACCTCCGCCCAGCATCTCTCTCACACACACACACACACACCTCCGCCCAGCATCTCTCTCACACACACACACCTCCGCCCAGCATCTCTCTCACACACACACCTCCGCCCAGCATCTCTCTCACACACACACCTCCGCCCAGCATCTCTCTCACACACACACCTCCGCCCAGCATCTCTCTCACACACACACACACACACCTCCGCCCAGCATCTCTCTCACACACACACACCTCCGCCCAGCATCTCTCTCACACACACACCTCCGCCCAGCATCTCTCTCACACACACACCTCCGCCCAGCATCTCTCTCACACACACACCTCCGCCCAGCATCTCACACACACACACACCTCCGCCCAGCATCTCTCTCACACACACACCTCCGCCCAGCATCTCTCTCACACACACACACACACACCTCCGCCCAGCATCTCTCTCACACACACACACCTCCGCCCAGCATCTCTCTCACACACACACACACACACACACACACCTCCGCCCAGCATCTCTCACACACACACACACACCTCCGCCCAGCATCTCTCTCACACACACACACCTCCGCCCAGCATCTCTCTCACACACACACACACACACCTCCGCCCAGCATCTCTCTCACACACACACACCTCCGCCCAGCATCTCTCTCACACACACACCTCCGCCCAGCATCTCTCTCACACACACACCTCCGCCCAGCATCTCTCTCACACACACACCTCCGCCCAGCATCTCTCTCACACACACACACACACACCTCCGCCCAGCATCTCTCTCACACACACACACCTCCGCCCAGCATCTCTCTCACACACACACCTCCGCCCAGCATCTCTCTCACACACACACCTCCGCCCAGCATCTCTCTCACACACACACCTCCGCCCAGCATCTCACACACACACACACCTCCGCCCAGCATCTCTCTCACACACACACCTCCGCCCAGCATCTCTCTCACACACACACACACACACCTCCGCCCAGCATCTCTCTCACACACACACACCTCCGCCCAGCATCTCTCTCACACACACACACACACACACACACACCTCCGCCCAGCATCTCTCACACACACACACACACCTCCGCCCAGCATCTCTCTCACACACACACACCTCCGCCCAGCATCTCTCACACACACACACACACCTCCGCCCAGCATCTCTCTCACACACACACACCTCCGCCCAGCATCTCTCTCACACACACACACACCTCCGCCCAGCATCTCTCTCACACACACACACCTCCGCCCAGCATCTCTCTCACACACACACACACACCTCCGCCCAGCATCTCTCTCACACACACACACCTCCGCCCAGCATCTCTCACACACACACACACACCTCCGCCCAGCATCTCTCTCTCACACACACACACACCTCCGCCCAGCATCTCACACACACACACACACCTCCGCCCAGCATCTCTCTCACACACACACACACCTCCGCCCAGCATCTCTCTCTCACACACACACACACCTCCGCCCAGCATCTCACACACACACACACACCTCCGCCCAGCATCTCTCTCTCACACACACACACACCTCCGCCCAGCATCTCACACACACACACCTCCGCCCAGCATCTCTCTCACACACACACACACCTCCGCCCAGCATCTCTCTCACACACACACACCTCCGCCCAGCATCTCTCTCACACACACACACCTCCGCCCAGCATCTCTCTCACACACACACACCTCCGCCCAGCATCTCTCTCACACACACACACCTCCGCCCAGCATCTCTCTCACACACACACACACACCTCCGCCCAGCATCTCTCACACACACACCTCCGCCCAGCATCTCTCTCACACACACCTCCGCCCAGCATCTCTCTCACACACACACACACACACCTCCGCCCAGCATCTCTCTCACACACACACACCTCCGCCCAGCATCTCTCTCACACACACACACACACACACACACACACACCTCCGCCCAGCATCTCTCACACACACACACACACCTCCGCCCAGCATCTCTCTCACACACACACACCTCCGCCCAGCATCTCTCTCACACACACACACACACACCTCCGCCCAGCATCTCTCTCACACACACACACCTCCGCCCAGCATCTCTCTCACACACACACACACACCTCCGCCCAGCATCTCTCTCACACACACACACCTCCGCCCAGCATCTCTCACACACACACACACACCTCCGCCCAGCATCTCTCACACACACACACACACCTCCGCCCAGCATCTCTCTCACACACACACACACACCTCCGCCCAGCATCTCTCTCACACACACACACACACACCTCCGCCCAGCATCTCTCTCACACACACACACCTCCGCCCAGCATCTCTCTCACACACACACACACCTCCGCCCAGCATCTCTCTCACACACACACACCTCCGCCCAGCATCTCTCTCACACACACACACACACCTCCGCCCAGCATCTCTCTCACACACACACACCTCCGCCCAGCATCTCTCTCACACACACACACACCTCCGCCCAGCATCTCTCTCTCACACACACACACACCTCCGCCCAGCATCTCTCTCTCACACACACACACACCTCCGCCCAGCATCTCTCTCACACACACACACACACCTCCGCCCAGCATCTCTCTCACACACACACACACACACCTCCGCCCAGCATCTCTCTCACACACACACACACACACCTCCGCCCAGCATCTCTCTCACACACACACACCTCCGCCCAGCATCTCTCTCACACACACACACACACCTCCGCCCAGCATCTCTCTCACACACACACACCTCCGCCCAGCATCTCTCTCACACACACACACACCTCCGCCCAGCATCTCTCTCTCACACACACACACACCTCCGCCCAGCATCTCTCTCTCACACACACACCTCCGCCCAGCATCTCTCTCACACACACACACACACCTCCGCCCAGCATCTCTCTCACACACACACACACACCTCCGCCCAGCATCTCTCTCACACACACACACACACACCTCCGCCCAGCATCTCTCTCACACACACACACCTCCGCCCAGCATCTCTCTCTCACACACACACACACCTCCGCCCAGCATCTCTCTCTCACACACACACACACCTCCGCCCAGCATCTCTCTCTCACACACACACACACCTCCGCCCAGCATCTCTCTCACACACACACACACACCTCCGCCCAGCATCTCTCTCACACACACACACACACACCTCCGCCCAGCATCTCTCTCACACACACACACCTCCGCCCAGCATCTCTCTCACACACACACACACCTCCGCCCAGCATCTCTCTCACACACACACACCTCCGCCCAGCATCTCTCTCACACACACACACACACCTCCGCCCAGCATCTCTCTCACACACACACACCTCCGCCCAGCATCTCTCTCACACACACACACACCTCCGCCCAGCATCTCTCTCTCACACACACACACACCTCCGCCCAGCATCTCTCACACACACACACACACCTCCGCCCAGCATCTCTCTCTCACACACACACACACCTCCGCCCAGCATCTCACACACACACACACCTCCGCCCAGCATCTCTCACACACACACACACCTCCGCCCAGCATCTCTCTCACACACACACACACACCTCCGCCCAGCATCTCTCACACACACACACCTCCGCCCAGCATCTCTCTCACACACACACACCTCCGCCCAGCATCTCTCTCACACACACACACACCTCCGCCCAGCATCTCTCTCTCACACACACACACACCTCCGCCCAGCATCTCACACACACACACACACCTCCGCC
>NC_137127.1:48781261-48821261 GCF_949319135.1 Squalius cephalus | reverse complement strand
CCATCATTACACCCACAGGATGTTTTATTCTTTGCTTTTATTGTTATTTTTATTTCTTTTGCATTTGTTGTGATTATTTTGAATTACCACCGTGTATGAAATGTGCTTTATGAATAGAGCTGAAACAACTAATCAATTTAATCAATTAAAATCGATTATTAAAATAGTTGTCAACTAATTTAGTCATCGATTAGTTGCTAAATAACTTTTATTTGCCGTAAGCGGCTCATTTCGTGCATATTTTAAATCTGCGGTGACCAAAGTGTGGCAGTAATGAGCCACCGGAGGTTTTACTCAGCCAGTACAGCAGGAGAAGTAGCGAATAGCCAATAGCTGGCCTCGTTTTATGTCACGTGCTTCCCGCACAGCGTCTCTGCTAGTGATGGGCGATACTGCAAATTTCGGTATCGATCCAATACCAAGTAAATACAGGGCCAGTATCGCCGATATCGATACTTTTTCATTTTAAAAGCATGCACTTGAACATGCACGTCCCTGTGCTAGAGCAGTGTGTCATGATTTATGAGGTGAATGCATCATTAATATACTAAATCTGAATATGTTTTCATGACTACTAGGCCTAAATATTTTGTGATTTGTGCTCTCAACTCGCCTGTAATTAGACTTTTACAAAACTACCCTAATTATAGTACTAGCCTACTACTAGCCTACTGTTCAAAAGTTTGGGGTCTGTAAGATTTTTAATTCTCTTATGCATTTATTTGATCAAAAATACAGTAAAAACTGTAATATTACAATTATCTGTTTTCTATGCCATAGTAAACTGTAATTTATTCATGTGATCAAAGCTGAATTTTCGGCATCATTACTCCAGTGATGATGATATTTAATTTTAATATGCTGATTTGCTGCTCAGGAAACATTTCTTATTATTATCAATGTTGAAAAGAGTTTCATATTTTTGTGGAAATCATGATAGAATTATTTGATCAACAAAGTTGAAAGAACAGCATTTATATTAAGTAGATTTTTTTTAACAGTGTAAAACCCTTGACTGTCACTTTTGATCAATTTAATGCATCGATCCTTGTTGAATAAAAATATTAATTTCATTAAAAAAATCTTACTGATGTCAACATTTTGAACCGTTATGTACACTTTTGGTTTGTTTATTGCGAAATAACTCCCGATTGTTTCTCTAAGCAAGGCTTCGTTCCCCAAACGCACTGGGCCTGTGAGCTCAGCGAAGCACCAGCATCCAACGCTCTCTGTGATTGATTGGTTTCGTCTTGTATCCAGATGACTAGGAGAAAAAGTTCTATCCTATACAATTATCCGCTAACATTCGCTTATTTTTTCACTTAGAAGCTTATTTTACGCACTGAATTGCGTGCTAAATGAAAAACATTACTGGTAAAACACACACATTTGGATCGATATTTTTATGTGAGGATTGATCCTTTTCGATACCACGTCAGTATCGAAGTATTGATACTTCAGAATCGATCCGCCCATTACTAGTCTCTGCAGCATTCAGCGAGATGGCGGAGGCAGGCGGCAGTGGAGTAAGCTCGAGAAAGAAAAAGAAAAAAGCGGAAGATAAAACTAATCGAACGAAGTCATCCAAAGTGAGGGAGCCTTCAGAAAAGAAGAGTAACCTGTAAACTCGGCACTACTGAACTGGCCTGGCACGGGAGCACTACGTCTCTGCACGAGCACCTTAAACGAGAACCCGTGTGTGTGGAAGCGGAGGACCAAGCACCGGCACGGTGAGTTTACGCCACGCAAAAATACTTGTCAGTTATATAATGTATCGACACATGATTGTCGTTGTTTAACCTCTTAACCCCCACCTGAACCGAGCACACTTTCTCCAGTTTGGATCTAAAAGCGTTGAAATAGCAAGGATGAAAGCGCAACAAAAATGTGATGAAAACATGATAAAAGACTAACGGAAAAAAGGCCACAAAAAAGTTACAAAAACAACAACAAAGCAGCAACTAAAGAGCGAGAAAAACGTGCCAGACAAGCAACAATAACACAACAAATAAAGTCGAACTGGAGACAATACGCTCGATTAAGGCGGGGGGTAAGAGGTTAATATAACGCCATACAGTGATAGAAATATTGGTGCTGATTTGTTCATAATTAAAATGAAAATGTTCGTTTTGGTTTTAAAATCGTACTTGTGTCATTTTTTTGTGCGTTTTAGGAAGAAACAAACCAATCTTAGTGATTTTGTGTGCAACAAGAGGATACTCACCCCTCAGCAATGTGCACCATTGACAGACAATGCTTTAAACATGCTAGTGAAGGACATGAGACCGCTCTCGATGGTGGAAGGAGCAGGCTTCCAACAAATGTTAAAGTCATTCAATCCAGGTTACACTATCCCCTCTGGAACGCATTTTGCAAGGTTGTTGGTCAAGAAATACAATGCCACAGTGGATCAAGTGAAATCAACTATCTCAGCCATTGACAGCAAAGTGGCTCTGACTGCAGACATTTGGACTAGTGTAGCCACTGGGAATACTTGGGAATCACACGCCACTACATTGGAATCGACTGGCAAATGGAGTCAATTTGCCTCTCTACTATGCCGTTGGAGGAGAGACATACTGCCCAAAATATTGCAGGGTGGCTCGAAGAAATATTGGACAAATTTGAATTTCTTCCTGATAAAATATCTGCTATTGTGCACGACAATGGGGCCAACATTGTGGCTGCTGCTCGACTACTGGAGGAGAAACACGGATGGGCCTCTCTCAGATGCACAGGTCACACACTGCAGCTTGTTCTCACCTCTGCTCTTAAACACCAGATCATTGTCAAAGCGGTTGGAGCTTCATGATGCCTTGTTGAGCATTTTAAAAGAAGTGAACTTGCATCCACCAAACTGAAGCAAAAACAACAACAAATGGGCACAACTGAACACAAACTTATCCAAGATGTTAGTACTAGATGGAATAGTACCTATCACATGATCAGTCGCCGGCTCGAGCAACGGTGGCCTGTTACTGCCACGCTGTCGGACCTAACTGTGACAAAAACAGGCAAGCAATATTTAGACTTAAAACCAGACCAATGGAGCCTAATTGAAGAGCTTTCCACAGCCCTGAAGCCTTTTGACTGCCACAGAGTACATGAGTGGTGAAAAATACACCATTCACCACTGGTAAAAGGATTGGTCAAGTCAATGCAAGGTATGGATTTTGAAACACCAGGTGCACAAGCGTTCCTTCAGCTTGAACAACGATGGAAGAGTGAAACCACTTTCTGTGACACATCACATAACACTGTAATCCTTAGTTCTTCCCTGGATCCAAGGTTTCGCAAACTAAAGTTTCTTTCTTCTGAGGACAGCTTCAAAGTTCAAGTCAAAGTCCAAATGAAGGCAGCTGAAATGGAGCAGCTGTGTCCAGCACCACACAGCACCTGACACTACACCACCTGCTCCTGAAACGGTTCCTGTCTCCTTAATTGATTCTCTTCTGGACTCGGACACCAGCAGTGAGGAAGAAGCCAAGGAAGGAGAAGCTGAGGAGCTCAGTAGGAAAGTCAGGCAGGAGGTCCTCACGTACTTTGGTGAGAAGCCCATTCCCAAGGGGGAAAATCCGTTAGAGTGATGGAAGTTGAATGAGGTGAAATATCCATTTTTGTCAAGATTAGCAAAGTCCTACCTCTGTATACCAAGCACTTCCACACCAGCAGAGCGGCTGTTTTAACATAGGAAACATAGCCTCTAAGAAGAGAGCAAGCCTAAGCCCTGAACATTTGGACATGCTGACCTTTTTGCACTGCAATGCAAAGTTTCTTCTCAAATGAGTGAATAGTGTTCTGCCTCATTTCCCACAGGTAGTCGAATCCCTGTCAATTCAGGCATAAGCTGTTTTGTTTAACATTTTATCGCTTTATTACATTTTTGAATTTTGCACTGTTATAAGGACCACTACATATTTAAATCCGATGAAAATCACAGTGTGCAAAGACTTTTATTTGTGCAGATTCTGCAGTACAGTGTTGTTTGCAAATGTTTAGTCGTAAAAGCTGATAACATTGCGGTTTAAAGCTTTACAAACATGTTCTGTGATCAGTTTGTCGTTTACCAGTTCATAATTCAGTCTTGCAGCCTAATTATGACTGAATGAGAGAGAAAAAAAAGTGCATTTCAAATACATTTAAACATTTACCTAAGTATTCACTGCTCTTTTTCCACACAGCAGGTTTTGTGTGTGTCCAATTTTTTTCTGGACAACCTTCTGATGGATTTTACTTTAAATCTTACTTTAAAATGTGAGTTCCATTCAGGTTTCATGCCATTGGCACTTTATTCGAAGGATTGTTTACAATTTCACAGCATAAGCTATAAAGCTGTCTCCCAGGTATAAGCTGTGTGTTTACAGGAAAAAAATGATAAAATGCAATTTTATTCTGTTTTATTCTTATTCTTCATGAAAATATGTTCTGAAAGATCCCGTAATAAGCTTTGTTCGGGATGTTAAACTACTTTAGGAGCCCTAAGGACTGCCATGGTGAAAACATTATTTGAAATCTCCCTGTGAAATCTGCTAGAGTACGTATGGGTCAGTGTTTTGATTGCAGAAGAGTTCGACAAAGGATTACTAACACATAATAAAACACAACTCCAGGTATGTTTTTGATGAGGATATGACAATGCAAAATGGTTAAAATCTCTAAAACGTCTATGTTGAATGATAAAGACCCTTTGTTAATAATTTACTTGGGGGAAAAATGGGCAAAACTAAAATATAAGTACATAAACCGATGAATCGATGAATCGTAAAAATAATCGACCGATTAATCGATTATCAAAATAATCGTTAGTTGCAGCCCTATTTATGAATAAAACTTGCCTTGTTTTGCCAGTTAGAGACCAATGAGCGTCTATATAGAATCAGTTCTTGAGTTCTCCTGTGAGGATCTGCAGGTGATACTGTGTGTGTGTGTGTGTGTGTGTGTGTGTGTGTGTGTGTGTGTGTGTGTGTGTGTGTGTGTGTGTGTGAGATCACCTAGGGCCTCATTTATAAACTTTGCGTAGGATTTGCGTCAGAAGTGGTGTACGGATGAAACATAGGACGTGCGTACGCACAGAATTATTCGGATTTATAAAACCGTGCGCACGCACATCCTACGCAGTTTTCCCTTAATAAATCACAATCAACTCTAAATGTAGCGCAGCTTTTGCGGCTTCATGTCACGCCCATAGTTGCCCATAAATAGTCCGTGAAACGCCCACAAGTTAACGTTCATCGATTGCGAAATCATGGCAAACACAGAGGAAAACCAAGAAACGTGACTTCACTCAATGTGAAGTAGAAACTTCGTTGGCGAGGTGGAAAAGAGGAGTAAACTGTTGTTTGGAGGGCACAGTCTAATGCCAGAAAGGCACTTGAGTGGCAAAAGGTTGCAGACGCCGTTAATGCTGCAGCCTCACGACCGCGGACGAAATAAAAAAGAAATGGTCAGACATCAAAGTCGATGCAAAAAAGCGTCTAGCGCTCCATCGCCAGAGGATGAATTGCATAACATGCCAATATTATTGCAGAAAATATTTCACTTTTCTTTTTGCAAATATGTGTTAATTTTAGGGCTGTCAAAAGATTAATCGCGATTAATCGCATCCAAAATAAAAGTTTGTGTTTACATAATATATGTGTGTGTACTGTGTATAATTATTTTGTATATATAAATACACACACATGCATGTATATATTTAAGAAATATTTGCATACATATACTGTATATATATTTATATATTTATATAGTTTATATTATATATAAATATAATTTTTTATATATATAAATAACACATTTTTCTTAAATATATACATGCATGTGTGTGTATTTATATATACAAATTTAATTATACACAGTACACACACATATATTATTAAAAATAAACTTTTATTTTGGATCCGATTAATCGCGATTAATCTTTTGACAGCCCTAGTTAATTTTTGTTTGTTTTACACTGCAGATCGATCAAACGGGTGTTTGTGTAGGCTGTTAATTGTAAGACCTGCTTTGTGAAGTCTTCATGTTATTTATGAGAGGCAGTATTGCCATTTCTTTTACACAACGGTCTACAGTTTCACACACTTTCACGTGTTTCTTCCATCTTCCAATATAAAAACATTATTAATACATCAAATAAACATTCAGTTAATCAAATTAGAGTTGATAATAATACAATACTTCATGACTCCTAATCTATTGCGCAAGAATTTAATCAGCATTTTTCTTCAGTTTGGTCTACTTTAGTATCTGCCTCTTACATGAATACTGATATTTGTAATGAGACTGCATCATGTAATAGTTCATTTTCATTTGGGAAGATTGCTCCAATTGATGTTCAGAGTGCCATTGATGAATTAAAAGTGACTAGTGGTGAAGGATTAGATGGAATTGAAAATGGGTATCTTAAATTAACTTCACATATTCTTATGTATCCACTAGCTGATTTATTTAATCTTTCTTTGTCTACATGTGAGTTGCCGGTGATCTGGAAATGTGCACGCATTACTCCACTTGTACTTGATCTCAATAATTATAGACCAATATCTATTATATGTTCTATATCTAAAGTTTTTGAAAAATGTATTTATAAACAACTTTCAAACTATTTATGTATTAATAATATTCTATCATCATCATCTCAATCTGGTTTAGGTCTAATCATTCCACAACTACTGCATTACTTAAGTTTACAACTGATGTGTTTTCAGCTTCAGATAATGGCAAGCTCACAGGTGCTATTCTTCTTGATTTGACTAAAGCTTTTGATTTGGTTGATCGTTATTTGCTTTTAGATAAACTTCATGCTATTGGTTTTTCAAAAAATACAATTTTGTGGTTTAATTCATATCTGCACAACAGGAAACAATGTGTTGTCCTAAATGGGAATAAATTCAGCAAAGAGGTGTGCCTCAAGGTTCAGTTCTGGGACCACTTCTTTTTTCTATTTATGTAAATAATCTACCGTTACTTCTTAAAAACTGTCAGGTTCAACTTTATGCGGATGATACTGTCATATATACATTTAATTCTGACCCTATACAAATTCAATCATCTCTTCAATCGGATTCTAATAGTTTACAAGACTGGCTTTTGGCTAATAAATTAGTGCTTAATAAAACCAAGTCATATACTATGATTTTTGGTTCTAGACATAAACTTAATTCCAAAACCTGTTCTTGTGTTATATCATGTAAAGACGGTACTCCTCTGCATAGAGTTAACACTATTAAATATCTTGGTGTATGGCTTGATTCTAAACTCTCCTTTAAACCACACATTAATCATGTTTTACGAAAAGTCAATGTTGGAATGAGTATCTTGCATCAATCTCGAAATTGCTTCTCTTATAGTGTTCGTAAGAAACTAGTTGCTCAATTAATATTTCCGTTTTTTGATTACTGTGATGTGGTTTATCAGACGGCATTAAAATCTGATCTTGTCTCACTTAATTCGGCATATAATAGAATTTGCAGATTTGTTTCAGGATGCTCTTTTTCCACTCGCCACTGTACAATCTATGATGCACTTCAGAGGCCATCTTTGAACGTGAGAAGGCAGATTCACTGGCTCCAATTTATATTTAAATGTATTTACTTTGATTATCCTAGTTATCTACAGCAATACTTTGTACTCTTTTCTTCAAACCACCAAGTTAGGCATTCTGTCCAGACTTACTTACTTGTTCCTCGTATTAAAAAAACAATTGGTAAGAGAGCATTTATGTTTAAAGCCCTATTAGACTGGAATAATTTGCCTGTAGATATTAGATCCATTACTTCATTTTGGTTGTTTAAACAATCTTTATTATCTTATTTTAAAGTAGATTGCACATGCTATCATTGAAACTGTCGTTGTTGTTATGTGTACTGTTGCTTTTCTTTTTTATTGTCATTGCTATATATTTTTTGTTGCTGGTGTTTTGTTGTTTGCCTGTTTGTTGATGTATTGTTAATTGTAATCTTGTTATGTTCTTTAAGTTGTAATTGTGTTTCATTGTAAGGACCCCCTCGAAAACGAGATGATACATCTCAAGGGGTTAATCCTAATAAATTCTAATAATACAGCGTGCGTGCGTGTGTGTGTGTGTGTGTGTGTGTGTGTGAGTGAGTGATCACCTGATCTGCTTGAGTTCTCCTGTGAGGATCTGCAGGTGATACAGCGTGTGTGTGAGTGTGTGTGTGTGTGTGTGTGTGTGTGTGTGTGTGATCACCTGATCTGCTTGAGTTCTCCTGTGAGGATCTGCAGGTGATACAGCGTGTGTGTGAGTGTGTGTGTGTGTGTGTGTGTGTGTGTGTGTGTGTGTGTGTGATCACCTGATCTGCTTGAGTTCTCCTGTGAGGATCTGCAGGTGATACAGCGTGTGTGTGTGTGTGTGTGTGTGTGTGTGTGTGTGTGTGTGTGTGTGTGTGTGAGAGTGATCACCTGATCTGCTTGAGTTCTCCTGTGAGGATCTGCAGGTGATACAGCGTGTGTGTGTGTGTGTGTGTGTGTGTGTGTGTGTGTGTGTGTGTGTGTGTGTGTGTGTGTGTGTGTGAGTGATCACCTGATCTGCTTGAGTTCTCCTGTGAGGATCTGCAGGTGATACAGCACTCGTCCCACTGCGAGCACCACCTGTGTGTTGTTACACGACGCCACGCTGATGTTCCTGCCCTGCGGCTCCTTCCACTCGCTCGCCAGAGCCTTGCTGTCCTGAGTGACCAGGCGCACGGAGCCCGACGTGATCTAAACACACACACACACACACGTCAACACAGGATTCGAACACCACCCTATCCTGTGTGCTTCAGGTGTGTGTGAGCGCACCTGTATGAGTTGCTGATGCGCTACATTCCCACAGAAGAACGTCTGCTGATTATCCACAAACCCCGGCAGCTCCGTCTCCTCCACCTCCTCTCCGCTGAGCATCAGCACCCTGACACACACACACACACACACACACACACACACACACACACGACAGTGATGAGCATGCGAGGTGTAGTTCAGCTCTGGACTGAAGTAAACTCAACTCACCTGGTCTGACCGACGAAAGACAGAACCAGCATGTCATCAGTGTTTCTGCTCGACTCTGAGCGCAGCGGCCACAGTCCTGACACACACACACACACACACACACACACACAGTGTTACTCTGCCAGTCCTTACAAATACACACACACACACACACACACAGTGTTACTCTGCCAGTCCTTACAAATACACACACACACACACACACACACACACACACACACACACACACACACACACACACACACACACACACACACAGTATTACTCTGCCACGCCTGACAATAAAACAAAGCACATTTATAAAAGTGATCCACAATATTAAAAAAAAAAACTCAGAAGGTACGGCTGCAAAAATTAATTTAGAATTTAGTTGTAGGATTATTTCCTTTATTATAAAAAAAAGTGGGCCGGATCGGCTTGAGGAGTGTTTACCAACAGAGCTGTAGTTTGTTTATTAAGCGTGCAGGGCAACCACCCAGTAGAGCATTACAATAATCTAGCCTTGAGGTCATGAACGCATGAACTAACTGTTCCGCATTTGTCAATGAGAGCATATGGCGTAATTTAGATATATTGTTAAGATGGAAGAATGCGGTTTTACAGACACTAGACACGTGACTTTAAAATGAAAGATTGGTATCAAAGAGCACACCCAGGTTCCAGAACTGCCAACCTTGAAATTAGTTTGAGTACCATCAGAGGGACAGGACGGGACATGGGGTTTGGGGGGGGGGGGGCATGCATTATATTGCATTGCATATAATGTGTGCTGGTCAACTACTCTAAAATTAAGAAACCCCTAGAACACAGTAAAAAAACAAAACAAAAAAACATAGAAACATTGTGTGTACAATTAGTGTGTGTACAATTAAGATAGGCTACTTAATTTATTATCCCAATATCCAAAAATGATACTAAATTCCACAGGGAAAAGGGCTTATATTTGTGACGTGCTGTCTCTGCATTTGAACACTGCACATTTTAAACAGCACACGCATTAGCTGAATAAATGTTAGCCAGTACAATCATATTTATAGAAAACAGTTGAGAGTGAATAGACAGGAGTCCAATAATAGCACAACAAATCACTTCTTCTAAAAAGAATATCAAGTATAAGTTAGACGAATCCGACATGTAATGAGGGCTGTGTTAACAGTAAAACGTCCATCATTTAACGAATTTTAAAAACACGGATGGATAATACAAAATGCTTTCTGACATTTTGACAGAAAAAAAACAAGCAAGAACAAAATCTAAACTTATCCCGTCAATTTTCATTTTACAGTTTATCTTCTCTCTCTGTGTTTGTGAGAGAGAGCTCGCGCAGCACAGAGACATCGGTACTTTTAATCCATAAGTAACGAACGCGCTAGTTTTCATGCAAAAATAAATATGTAACATAATTAGGTACTTTAATTATTATTAACACAATAACAACACATGAAGGCTACGTTTCTCAACACTGAGAGTGAATGAATAAACGCTTGTTTCTCCAGACTTATCCACAAATCACAGCACTTTCATAATCACTAAACCATAGCGATTTCAAACTTATTTAGATTTATTGTTCAGCATTACTTCAGCATTTTATAATATGCACGGCTGAATGATGTCTCCCGCTTATCTGAGGGACCATAAATGACGGAGTATTTTAAGATAATCCATGCGATCCGTGTGATCATCGAATCCAGAGGATTAAGTTAACTCAGTACAATATTCCAGCTTTCCACATTGAGCCCAGGCCGTTTCCCTTCAGGGGTCAGAGGTACCGCGACTACGGTCCTCTTACATCAGTCCGACGGCGGGAGTGGAAGGGGGATCCAGCGGGATGCTTTATTGCTGTCGATTTTCAGTCTCTGTTTAATGATAGGCTTTACTCATCTGCCAATCATCCCCGCTTGCTATTTGGGGAATGAACCCAGCTCTATGATTGGGACTGTCATATTACATAACATGAGAACACTTTTATTAAATCGTTGTGAATTCATTGGGTTTAGCTACCGTTTTCAACGCGTTGTCCCAGGAAGAGCGTACACATTCTAACAAGCATACTTCTGAGGCGGAGTTGGTGACACGTTGTATTAGTCGTTATATTTGATTATTACATAAGTCATTTAATTAAATGATCACATCGAAACATTTTACAATCCTAATAGCCCTTTATTTATATTAAAAACCCACCTCATTCATTTGGTGAGGAACATAGCGTTTTGAGCTGCATTTGCAGACCCTGTCATGCTGTTGGCTATATGCCACTGCAGAGGATGCAAATTGCAGTATTAAGGCTAATGATTCATCGATTAATTGATCGTTAATTGAAACGACGATCGATCATGGGAATTTGTGAAAATTGACATCCCTAGTCACCAGGTTTTTGCGTAGTTTAGAGTGACAAATGCGTACAGGTTGGCAGGTGTTAGACAGTATTCTAGACTATTACGTGAGGAAATTTTTGGTCCAATAATTAGAATCTCAGTTTTTTCAGAGTTTAGAAGTAGGAAATTACTAGTCATCCAATTTTTTATATCAGCTATGCATTCTGTTAATTTTGTGAATTGGTAAGTTTCGTCAGGGCGTGAAGAAATATAGAGCTAAGTATCATCAGCATAACAGTGAAAACTAATGCCATGTTTCCTAATGATATCTCCTAATGGTAGCATGTACAGAGTGAACAGCAGCGGTCCTAGTACTGAGCCTTGTGGTACGCCATACTGAACTTGTGATCGATGAGACATCTCTTCATTTACTGCTACAAACTGATAACGGTCAGATAAGTATGATTTAAACCATGCTCATGCAATTCCACTAATGCCAACATAATTTTAGAGTCTATTTAAAATATAATTGCTGGAAAAGAGAGTCAAAAGTTTGTCTCTCAGTGACGCGAGTCAGCTAGCAGACGGTCGGTTTAGCCAGGCTGTCTCCTGACCTGAGCCCCAGTTTGTCATGTTTGAGCTGAAAGACTATGAGACGATGTGCCATATTACTAGAGAGAAGGGCACCACCATTCCAGGAGGGGATCTCGAACTTTGAGAACTTCCTCTGTTTCTCTGACTGGAAATATAACTTTCGGGAGAGTGCTAGAGCTCCTCAGGTTGTATTTTTGGTGGAAAATCTGTTGAAATGATAATTATTTCTAAATGTGATGTAAACAGTGTCCTGACAACAAATAAACAGAAAAGGACATGGTTGAATTAGGTACGTGTATCCTCTCTCTTTTGTGAAATAACGGCAAACCACTTTATTTCTGTGTGACTAATGTGCAATCCTGACACAAAGTAATTCATTATGATCCATGTATCACTTATTATTGTAACCCTGTGGTAAAACATCGATGGCAAACATCGAACGGCCACTTTTATCATGTTATAACATGTTCGTTTTACGATCTCGCTAGTGTCCAGTGATTTCTTTCTGATTCGTTTTCTTATAAAACTTCCATTTGTTGGTGAAATGATGCGTGTGTGTGCGACGCTGTTCCAGAGCGGCGTGTTACGGGTGTGTTTTAGTGAAGCGCTGCGGTGGAGAAACAGCAGTTTTAGACTCGGTGTTCCTGACCCGAGGCTATTGGCCCCGCCCGCCTGTTTAAGCCCTGCTCACACTGGCCCGACAGTAGAAACACTGAGGACACTGTTCACACACACACACACACACACACACACACACAAAGCAAAGCAAGGGTTCACAAAAATGCTGCACACTGCTGATTCAAGATGAAACTGCCAAAATGCAAATATGTTATAGAAGTCGTGCTGAATCTGTGGTTCCTGATGATGGGCAGATCAGCTCCCAGCAGAGTTTGACAGATACTGACAGTGAATTGGAAACTGAGAGTCCAAATAATATATAAAACTGATAAAGAAATATAAACGTGCAGTTTTTGTTCCCCAATTCAACACGTTACACGACTGAAACATCAACACATACAGCAGAGAAAATAACTAAAGAAAATATAGAGATATATTGTGATTCACAGCATATTAGCAGCAGGAGATCAACAGCAAAGATCTGACCTTTGATCCCGGGCAGGTCGATACTGGCATGCTCATGGATCCCTATACCGTTACGAATAATCCTCAGAGAGCCTTCCTTAAACGCTCCGGAGCACGTCACCAACTGCAGGAACACACACAGACAGGCTTCATCCTAGCTGATGATACACTGCTTCACTGATGTGATAAAGCTAGTTACAGAATCAAAAAGGGTCAAACATGAACTCCTAACAAACGATGTTAATGTCACGTAGGGCTGCAACGGCGCATCAACGTAAAAGATTACATCGATTACATAAATTAGTCGATTTGCGTGGAATGCATCGATGCGTCGCGCTGTTTATATTCCCCAATGTTGCCGGCATTTGTCAATATGTTGTTAAACACCAGTTGTATAAAGTGTTTAATTCTGCTCTGACAGACTAACAGCAGGAGCACTGAACGATATTACTGACGTGATCAGAGTGTCAGAGAATCAGATGATCCTCTTCAGCCTCACAAAGATTGAGGACGTGAAACCTGTCTGTCACAGCTCCATGTTTTATATGATTTATGATGATGTGGTGTGGTGTGTGGTGTTGTGTGGGTGTGGTGTTGTGTGTGGGTGTGGTGTGGTGTGTGGGTGTGGTGTGTGGTGTGGGTGTGGTGTGTGGTGTGGGTGTGGTGTTGTGTGGGTGTGGTGTGGGTGTGGTGTGTGGTGTGCGGTGTGGGTGTGGTGTTGTGTGTGGGTGTGGTGTGTGGGTGTGGTGTGGTGTGGTGTGGTGTGTGGTGTTGTGTGGATGTGGTGTTGTGTGGATGTGGTGTTGTGTGGGTGTGGTGTTGTGTGGGTGTGGTGTGGTGTGTGGTGTGGTGTGGGTGTGTGGGTGTGTGTGTTGTGTGTGGGTGGTGTAGGTGTTGTATGTGGGTAGTGTGGGTGTTGTGTGGTGTGGTGTGTGGTGTGTGGGTGGTGTGGGTGTTGTGTGTGGGTGGTGTGGGTGTGGTGTGTGGGTGGTGTGGGTGTTGGGTGGTGTGGGGTGTTGTGTGTGGGTGATGTGGGTCTGGTGTGTGGGTGGTGTGGGTGTGGTGTGGTGTGGTGTGTTGTTGTGTGGGTGTGGTGTGTGGGTGTGGTGTGGTGTGGTGTGGTGTGTGGTGTGGGTGTGGTGTGGTGTTGGGTGTGGGTGTGGTGTTGGATGTGGTGTTGTGTGGATGTGGTGTTGTGTGGATGTGGTGTTGTGTGGATGTGGTGTGGGTGTGGGGTGGTGTTGTGTGGATGTGGTGTTGTGTGGATGTGGTGTTGTGTGGGTGTTGTGTGGGTGTGGTGTTGTGTGGGTGGTGTTGTGTGGGTGTGGTGAGGTGTGGGGTGTTGTGTGTGGGTGATGTGGGTCTGGTGTGTGGGTGGTGTGGGTGTGGTGTGGTGTGTTGTTGTGTGGTGTGTGGGTGTGGTGTGGTGTGGTGTGTGGTGTGGGTGTGGTGTGGTGTTGGGTGTGGGTGTGGGTGTGGTGTTGGGTGTGGTGTTGTGTGGATGTGGTGTTGTGTGGATGTGGTGTTGTGTGGGTGTTGTGTGGGTGTGGTGTGTGGTGTGGGTGTGGTGTTGTGTGGGTGTGGTGAGGTGTGGTGTGGTGTGTGTGGGTGTGGGTGTGGGGTGGTGTTGTGTGTGGGTGGTGTGGGTGTTGTGTGGTGCGGGTGTGGTGTGTGGGTGTGGTGTGTGGGTGTGGTGTGGGTGTGGTGTGTGGGTGGTGTGGTGTGTGGGTGGTGTGGGTGTGGTGTGTGGGTGTGGTGTGTGGTGTGGGTGTTGTGTGTGGGTGGTGTGGTGTGTGGGTGGTGTGGGTGTTGTGTGGTGTGGGTGTGGTGTGTGGGTGTTGTGTGTGGGTGGTGTGGTGTGTGGGTGGTGTGGGTGTTGTGTGGTGTGGGTGTGGTGTGTGGGTGTGGGTGTGGGTGTTGTGTGTGGGTGGTGTGGTGTGTGAGTGGTGTGGGTGTTGTGTGGTGTGGGTGTGGTGTGTGGGTGTGGTGTGGGTGTTGTGTGTGGGTGGTGTGGTGTGTGGTGTGGGTGTGGGTGTGGTGTGGTGTGTGGTGTGGTGTTGTGTGTGGTATGGTGTGGGTGTGGTGTGGGTGTGTGGTGTGTGGGTGTGGTGTGGTGTGTGGTGTGGTGTGTGGGTGGTGTGGGTGTTGTGTGGGTGTGGGGTGGTGTTGTGTGTGGCTGGTGTGGGTGTTGTGTGGTGTGGGTGTGGGTGTGGTGTGGTGTGTGGTGTGTGGGTGTGGTGTGGGTGTGGTGTGTGGGTGGTGTGGGCGTGGTGTGTGGGTGGTGTGTGGGTGGTGTGGGTGTTGTGTGGGTGTGGTGTGGGTGTGTGGTGTAGGTGTTGTGTGTGGGTGTGGTGTGGTGTTGTGTGTGGTGTGGGTGTGGTGTTGTGTGGTGTAGTGTTGTGTGTGGGTGTGGTGTTGGGTTTGGTGTGGGTGTGGTGTTGGGTGTGGTGTTGGGTGTGGTGTGGGTGTGGTGTTGGGTGTGGGTGTAATGTGGTGTGGTGTTGGGTGTGGTGTTGGGTGTGGTGTTGGGTGTGGTGTTGGGTGTGGTGTTGGGTGTGGTGTTGGGTGTGGTGTGGGTGTGGTGTGGGTGTGGGTGTGGTGGTGGGTGTGGGTGTAATGTGGTGTGGTGTTGGGTGTGGTGTTGGGTGTGGTGTTGGGTGTGGTGTTGGGTGTGGGTGTGGTGTTGGGTGTGGTGTTGGGTGTGGTGTTGGGTGTGGTGTTGGGTGTGGTGTGGGTGTGGTGTTGGGTGTGGTGTTGGGTGTGGTGTGGGTGTGGTGTGGGTGTGGGTGTAATGTGGTGTGGTGTTGGGTGTGGTGTTGGGTGTGGTGTTGGGTGTGGTGTTGGGTGTGGTGTTGGGTGTGGTGTTGGGTGTGGTGTGGGTGTGGGTGTGGTGTTGGGTGTGGTGTTGGGTGTGGTGTGGGTGTGGTGTTGGGTGTGGTGTTGGGTGTGGTGTTGGGTGTGGTGTGGGTGTGGGTGTGGTGTTGTGTGGGTGTGGTGTTGGGTGTGGTGTTGGGTGTGGTGTTGGGTGTGGTGTTGGGTGTGGTGTTGGGTGTGGTGTTGGGTGTGGTGTTGGGTGTGGTGTGGGTGTGGTGTTGGGTGTGGTGTTGGGTGTGGTGTGGGTGTGGTGTTGGGTGTGGTGTGGGTGTGGTGTTGGGTGTGGTGTTGGGTGTGGTGTTGGGTGTGGTGTGGGTGTGGTGTGGGTGTGGTGTTGGGTGTGGTGTTGGGTTTGGTGTTGGGTGTGGTTTTGGGTGTGGTGTGGGTGTGGTGTTGGGTGTGGTGTTGGGTGTGGTGTTGGGTGTGGGTGTGGGTGTGGTGTTGTGTGCTGGGCTCACCTGACCCTGGCCTTGCCTCTCCAGGTCCACCACACACATGTCCACTATCGGGCCCAGGTTAGTGAAGGTCTCCATCACTGCCACATACGAACCCTGGTCGTTACTGTCCACATTCAGCTGCACACACACACACACACCACGCTGGCCTTAGAGAACACACCATTATCACAGAACAAGAACTCATCTGCCAGATCACAGACCTTCACTAGCTGAGAATCTCCCAGTCTGGATCCCACGAACACCACACCGTTATCCAGATACGTCAGGCACTCCGCGATCGAGGTCTAGAACACACACACACACACACACACACACACGTGTGCTGAAGAAGGTTCTGTCACGTGAGTATCTGCACACACACACTGATTACTAGGTGTGGACCGGGTCGCAAGTGATCGTGCGGACCAGGCCCCACGGTTCGGCACGCATATGATTCGCATATTTATTTTCAACCACATGAAAGTCTTTTATTTGTTTGTTTGTTCATTCACTGTGGATTCTTGGGTAAATCAGTCGCAATTTCGGTGCAGGCTTTTTACTGTAAGACATGGACCCGACTAGGGGTGGAACGGATCGCAGGTGATTGTACGGACCAGGCCCCACAGTTCGGCACACATGTGATTCGCGGATTAACTGCTAAATTTAACATCAGAGTGAAAGTTTATAGTTTGGACACGTTTTGTCTTGCCAATTTACACATTCAAACAATTTTAAACGCAGAAGAAGAGGCGGAAATCGGGACTTACGCGTTTTCACTGAAAGAGAGAGGCGCATTTCTGATAAAGCGCTCAAATACAGAACAGATTCCTATTTCGCGTTTCCTGAACACACACACATGTACACAACAGTATGTCTGAATCCCTGTCTCTGCAAGGGTTCTCTCGGTTCATTAGTGAACAGCTGAGAGAGAGACAGGAAGTTTGTCAAGTTTTTTCAGTCTTAAAGTGACAGCAGCCTAATATTCCTGCTGTCGTCTGTCATTAATGTTAATAAAATAACAAAATACAGCTTTAACAAAGATGAAACTATTTAATTTCTACAGTCAAGTCAAGTCAAGTCAAGTCTATTTGTATAGCGCTTTTCACAATACAGATTGTATCAAAGCAGCTTCACAGTATTAAATTAAAATAATACAACAAGGTTTGTTTCTAGTGGAATTTATTGATTGATAAAATATAATTAAATATCCCCAAAATATCCCAAATGAGCAAGCCAAAGGCAACAGTGGCAAGGAACCGAAAAACTCCATCAGGTGACCTAATGGAGAAAAAAAAAACCTAGGGAGAACCCAGGCTCAGTCGGGGCCAGTTCTCCTCTGGCGTTTATGAACTAGAGGCCGGATTGTAGTTTGAACTGTAAGATTAAAGACGCATCTCTTCAGCCAGGCATTCATATAATACTTTTAATCTAGTTTTAAACTGGGAGAGCGAGTCTGAGCAACGAACAGTATCAGGAAGGCTATTTCAGAGTTTTGGAGCTAAATGTGAAAATGCTCTCCCTCCTTTGGTGGATCTGGATATCCTAGGTATGACCAAAAGCCTCGAATTTAGTGATCTTAAAGAGCGCGATGGATTATAGGGCGATAGAAGATCCGTTAAATAGACTGGAGCTAAGCCGTTTAGGGCTTTATAAGTCAGTAGCAATACCTTGTAATTAATACGGAACTTTATAGGTAACCAATGTAGTGATGATAAAATTGGTGTTATATGATCATATTTTCTTGATCTAGTAAGAACTCTGGCGGCGGCATTTTGAACTAACTGTAGCTTGTTTATTGAGGTTGCAGGACAACCAGCTAATAAAGCATTACAGTAATCTAGTCTCGAGGTCATGAATGCATGAACTAGCTTTTCTGCATCAGAAACTGATAGCATGTTGCGTAGCTTAGCAATGTTTCTAAGGTGGAAAAAGGCTGTTTTTGTAACATATGAAATATGATTTTCAAAAGACAGGTTGCAGTCTAGTATAACACCCAGGTCTTTTACTGTAGAGGATAAAGTAACAGGACATCCTACGATGTTAAAGTTGTATTGTGAGAGGTTTTGTGGGCGGTTTTTTGAACCGATGATTAGTACCTCTGTCTTGTCTGGATTTAATAAAAGAAAATTACGCGTCATCCAATCTTTTATATCTTTAACACACTCTGTCAATTTGGATAATTTAGCGTTTTCATCCGGCCGTGATGAAATATAGATTTGAGTGTCATCAGCATAACAATGGAAACTATTGAATGTATAAAAATGAATAAAAATGTTTCCTTATAATATTTCCAAGTGGCAGCATATACAGTATATTGAGAATAACAGAGGGCCTAACACAGATCCCTGCGGCACTCCATAGTTTACTGGAGTTATGATCGATTTTTCTCCATTTAAATAGACAAAATGGTAGCGGTCTGATAAGTATGATCTGAACCAGCTTAATGCTTGTCCTTGAACACCAGTATAATTTTGTAGTCGATCTAAGAGTATTGTGTGATCTATAGTATCAAACGCAGCACTAAGATCAAGTAAAACTAGTATTGAGATACAGCCTTGGTCAGAAGCTAAGAGTAAATCATTTGTGATTTTAACGAGCGCAGTTTCAGTGCTATGATGCGGCCTGAATCCAGACTGAAACTTTTCATAGATGTCATTTTCTTGCAAGAAAGAGCCCAGTTGGGCAGACACAACTTTTTCTAGTATTTTAGACATAAAAGGTAGATTTGAAATGGGTCTATAATTTGCTAGATTATTATGATCTAATTGTGGTTTCTTAATGAGTGGTTTTATAACTGCCAGTTTAAATGTTCTTGGAACATGACCTAAAGATAAAGATGAGTTAATAATATTGAGGAGAGGCTCTTCCACTACAGGTAACACTTCTTTCAGTAGTTTAGTTGGTATAGGATCTAATAAACATGTTGTTGTTTTAGATGAAGTGATAAGTTTAACTCTTTTTGTTCTATAGCTGTAAAGCACTGTAATTGTTCTTGAGGGGTGATAATTGAGGCTGAATTATAAGGCGCGATTGAAGATTGAACGTTTACAATTGTGGTTCTGATGTTTTCTATTTTCTCAGTGAAGAAGTTCATGAAATCATTACTACTAAACTGTAACAGGATATTTTGTTCAGGAGACATCTGTTTATTTGTTAGTCTAGCCACGGTGTTAAATAAAAACCTTGGATTATTTTGGTTATTTTCTATTAGTTTGCGGAGGTGCTCAGCCCTGGCCGCTTTTAGGGCCTTTTTATAACGTGACATACTGTCTTTCCACGCGATTCTAAAGACCTCTAAATTAGTTTGTTTCCATCTACGCTCTAAATTACGGGTTTCTCTCTTTAGAACATGCGTAGTACTGTTGTACCAGGGTGCTTTAATTTTCTCTCTGACCTTTTTTAATCTAATGGGTGCAACAATATCCAATGTTCCAGAGAGAATGGTGCTCATAGTGCTAGTTAGTTCTTCTAATTCATCTGTTTGTTTGGGTTCACTGAGCAGCTGAGACAGATCAGATAAGCAATTTGAAAAATTATCTATGGTGGATGGAAGGATTGTTCTGCCTGGTCGATAACGCGGCGCAGCATGATATATTACAGGAGTACGTAATATGCAAGTTACCATGTAATGGTCAGTGACATCATCACTTTGTGGAATGATATCTATATCGGTTGGATCGGTTCCATGTGATATAATTAAATCGAGTGTATGATTAAGACGATGAGTTGGTCCGGTGACGTTTTGCTTGACCCCAAAGGAGTTTAATAAATCTGTAAACGCAGCCCCTAGCGCATCATTTGAATTATCTACGTGTATGTTAAAATCTCCAACAATTAATGCTTTATCGACATTAACCAATAGGTCTGAGAGAAAATCTGCAAACTCTTTTAGGAAATCAGCGTAAGGCCCAGGCGGTCTATATACGGTAGCCAAGGCTAGAGATAATAGGGATGTTTTTCTAACATCTAAGAGCGTAACATTTAGTACAAGTACTAGTACTTAGTACAGTGAATAAAGTGTAATTTTACATGTATGCTTAATTATTAATTTCTGTACCTGAATAATATTGTTAGACTTTGTAACTTTGTTATTTAGTTTATTTAGTATTCTGCTTTCATCAGTTAGGCTAGTAGGGTTAGATGTGGTATAATCGAAGAACTTCAAGTGAGCTTTAAGTAATAAATGAAAAGCAAAGTTACATCCTCCCCCATATATACTATATACACACACACTTTTATTTTTTTTGCTGATCCGAGACTCAAAAACCGTAAATGATCCGAACAGTGAATTTTGTGATCCGTTCCACCACTGATTACAGCAACACAGACGTCCATCAGAGTGTGGAACACAGAGCACGAGCAGAGGTCATTGTGAGTGAGAGTGTGTGTGTGTGTGTGTGTGTGTGTGTGAGTGTGTGTGTGAGAGTGTGTGTGTGTGTGTGTGTGTGTGTGTGAGAGTGTGTGTGTGTGTGTGTGTGTGTGAGAGAGTGTGTCACCTCTCCCAGCAGCTCCACCCGCAGGTCTTTCAGCACCACTGCTCCGTCCTGTGTGTGTGTGTGTGTGTGTGTGTGTGTGTGTGTGTGTGTGAGTGAGTGTGTCACCTCTCCCAGCAGCTCCACCCGCAGGTCTTTCAGCACCACTGCTCCGTCCTGTGTGTGTGTGTGTGTGTGTGTGTGTGTGTGTGAGTGTGTCACCTCTCCCAGCAGCTCCACCCGCAGGTCTTTCAGCACCACTGCTCCGTCCATCAGCTCCTCCTTCTCCAGTAAGAGCATGAACAGTCGGCCCTCCATATCGCCCAGCAGGAACCGGGATCCGTTCGGGTCCACGCGGTTATGGCACACGATGGTGCTCTGCTGTGGGTTCACACACAACACACACTTTACACCCCACACACACACACTCATACACACCACAGCCTGAAACACAGAGATGGTCAAACCTTGATGGTGGGAGGAGCGATGGCGAAGTATTTGTCCCCGTTGTGATACGTGATGGACTCCTGTCCGATGATTATAGCGCCGCCAAACGGCTCCGGCACTGCAACACACACACACACACACACACACACACACTTTAGATGCGGTTCGTTAAAGCTACAGTGTTCTAAACACACAGACGATCATTAATTACACAAGTCTGACAGACTAGCAGTTCACCACAGATAACCAAAGACTTTAAAATGTTATGACGAGTCTTAAAGAAAAAATTAAATAAATCTTAACAAGCTCTGAAACATTTTATCAGGAAGAAATTGGGAGTAAAACATAATTGTAAAAATCCTTATCCAGAAAACCACAAACAACTGGAGATCTTTGAATATTGTTAAGGACAATTAAGTGCCTTGGAGTCTAAAAGGAGCTGGCTCAGATATGACTGGCCCTAACCCTAAATGGTTCTGACGGATGAACTGCAAGAGCTTCAGAAATGGGTTTGGGTTTGGGTTTGGGTTATGAT
Source organism: Squalius cephalus (assembly GCF_949319135.1). Taxonomy (NCBI): domain Eukaryota; kingdom Metazoa; phylum Chordata; class Actinopteri; order Cypriniformes; family Leuciscidae; genus Squalius; species Squalius cephalus. The sequence goes on along the minus strand of NC_137127.1, from coordinate 48,799,492 downwards.
GTATGGATCAGTTTTGGCTGTAAAAATCATCCGGTTCAAAACAGTCAATCTCAATCGTTAATGACTGACCGATCAATAACAGCTAGTTAAGAACACATTTTAACAAGGTCAGATTTCAAAAGCTTGTTGAAATGCTTTCCTCCATGAAATATCTGTGCTGATAATAAATCAGTGTGTTTAGGGTTAAACTGAGATGACTCAACATGATTATATGAGACCAGCTCGATCCTGCTTCAGCGTACTGTCCCTTGCTGTCCGCTACTGTCCCTTGCTGTCCGCTACTGTCCCTTGCTGTCCCTTACTGTCCGCTACTGTCCCTTACTGTCCGCTACTGTCCCCTGCTGTCCCTTACTGTCCGCTACTGTCCCTTGCTGTCCCTTACTGTCCGCTACTGTCCCTTACTGTCCGCTACTGTCCCTTGCTGTCCCTTACTGTCTGCTACTGTCCCTTGCTGTCCCTTACTGTCAGCTACTGTCCCTTGCTGTCCCTTACTGTCCGCTACTGTCCCTTGCTGTCCACTACTGTCCGCTACTGTCCCTTGCTGTCCCTTACTGTCCGCTACTGTCCCTTGCTGTCCACTACTGTCCCTTGCTGTCCCTTACTGTCCCTTGCTGTCCGCTACTGTCCCTTACTGTCCGCTACTGTCCCTTGCTGTCCGCTACTGTCCCTTACTGTCCGCTACTGTCCCTTGCTGTCCGCTACTGTCCCTTGCTGTCCCTTACTGTCTGCTACTGTCCCTTACTGTCCACTACTGTCCCTTACTGTCCGCTACTGTCCCTTGCTGTCCGCTACTGTCCCTTGCTGTCCCTTACTGTCCGCTACTGTCCCTTGCTGTCCGCTACTGTCCCTTGCTGTCCCTTACTGTCCGCTACTGTCCCTTGCTGTCCCTTACTGTCTGCTACTGTCCCTTGCTGTCCCTTACTGTCCGCTACTGTCCCTTGCTGTCCCTTACTGTCCGTTACTGTCCGCTACTGTCCCTTACTTTCCCTTACTGTCCCTTACTGTCCGCTACTGTCCCCTGCTGTCCCTTACTGTCCGCTACTGTCCCTTGCTGTCCGCTACTGTCCCTTGCTGTCCCTTACTGTCTGCTACTGTCCCTTGCTGTCCCTTACTGTCCGCTACTGTCCCTTGCTGTCCCTTACTGTCCGCTACTGTCCCTTACTGTCCCTTACTGTCCGCTACAGTCCCTTGCTGTCCCTTACTGTCCGCTACTGTCCCTTGCTGTCCGCTACTGTCCCTTGCTGTCCCTTACTGTCCGCTACTGTCCCTTGCTGTCCGCTACTGTCCCTTGCTGTCCGCTACTGTCCCTTACTGTCCGCTACTGTCCCTTGCTGTCCCTTGCTGTCCGCTACTGTCCCTTGCTGTCCCTTGCTGTCCGCTACTGTCCCTTGCTGTCCGCTACTGTCCCTTACTGTCCGCTACTGTCCCTTGCTGTCCACTACTGTCCCTTGCTGTCCGCTACTGTCCCTTTCTGTCCCTTACTGTCCGCTACTGTCCCTTACTGTCCGCTACTGTCCGTTACAGTCCCTTACTGTCCGCTACTGTCCCTTGCTGTCCGCTACTGTCCCTTGCTGTCCCTTACTGTCCGCTACTGTCCCTTGCTGTCCGCTACTGTCCCTTGCTGTCCGCTACTGTCCCTTACTGTCCGCTACTGTCCGTTACTGTCCCTTGCTGTCCGCTACTGTCCCTTGCTGTCCCTTGCTGTCCGCTACTGTCCCTTGCTGTCCGCTACTGTCCCTTACTGTCCGCTACTGTCCCTTGCTGTCCACTACTGTCCCTTGCTGTCCGCTACTGTCCCTTTCTGTCCCTTACTGTCCGCTACTGTCCCTTACTGTCCGCTACTGTCCGTTACAGTCCCTTACTGTCCGCTACTGTCCCTTGCTGTCCGCTACTGTCCCTTGCTGCCCGCTACTGTCCCTTGCTGTCCGCTACTGTCCCTTGCTGTCCGCTACTGTCCCTTGCTGCCCGCTACTGTCCCTTACTGTCCGCTACTGTCCCTTGCTGCCCGCTACTGTCCCTTACTGTCCGCTACTGTCCCTTGCTGTCCGCTACTGTCCCTTGCTGTCCGCTACTGTCCCTTGCTGCCCGCTACTGTCCCTTACTGTCCGCTACTGTCCCTTGCTGTCCGCTACTGTCCCTTGCTGTCCACTACTGTCCCTTGCTGTCCGCTACTGTCCCTTTCTGTCCCTTACTGTCCGCTACTGTCCCTTACTGTCCGCTACTGTCCGTTACAGTCCCTTACTGTCCGCTACTGTCCCTTGCTGTCCGCTACTGTCCCTTGCTGCCCGCTACTGTCCCTTGCTGTCCGCTACTGTCCCTTGCTGTCCGCTACTGTCCCTTGCTGTCCGCTACTGTCCCTTGCTGCCCGCTACTGTCCCTTGCTGTCCGCTACTGTCCCTTGCTGCCCGCTACTGTCCCTTACTGTCCGCTACTGTCCCTTGCTGTCCGCTACTGTCCCTTGCTGTCCGCTACTGTCCCTTGCTGCCCGCTACTGTCCCTTACTGTCCGCTACTGTCCCTTACTGTCCGCTACTGTCCGTTACAGTCCCTTACTGTCCGCTACTGTCCCTTGCTGCCCGCTACTGTCCCTTACTGTCCGCTACTGTCCCTTACTGTCCGCTACTGTCCGCTACTGTCCGTTACAGTTCCTTACTGTCCCTTACTGTCCGCTACTGTCCCTTGCTGTCCGCTGCTGTCCCTTGCTGTCCGCTACTGTCCCTTGCTGTCCGCTACTGTCCCTTGCTGTCCGCTACTGTCCCTTGCTGCCCGCTACTGTCCCTTACTGTCCGCTACTGTCCCTTGCTGTCCGCTACTGTCCCTTGCTGTCCGCTACTGTCCCTTACTGTCCGCTACTGTCCCTTACTGTCCGCTACTGTCCGCTACTGTCCGTTACAGTTCCTTACTGTCCCTTACTGTCCGCTACTGTCCCTTGCTGTCCGCTGCTGTCCCTTGCTGTCCGCTACTGTCCCTTGCTGTCCGCTACTGTCCCTTGCTGTCCGCTACTGTCCCTTACTGTCCGCTACTGTCCCTTACTGTCCGCTACTGTCCCTTGCTGTCCGCTACTGTCCCTTGCTGCCCGCTACTGTCCCTTACTGTCCGCTACTGTCCCTTGCTGTCCGCTACTGTCCCTTGCTGTCCGCTACTGTCCCTTGCTGTCCGCTACTGTCCCTTACTGTCCGTTACAATCCCTTACTGTCCGCTACTGTCCCTTGCTGCCCGCTACTGTCCCTTGCTGTCCGCTACTGTCCCTTGCTGTCCGCTGCTGTCCGCTACTGTCCCTTACTGTCCGCTACTGTCCCTTGCTGTCCGCTACTGTCCCTTGCTGTCCGCTACTGTCCCTTGCTGTCCGCTACTGTCCCTTGCTGTCCGCTACTGTCCCTTACTGTCCGCTACTGTCCGCTACTGTCCCTTGCTGTCCGCTACTGTCCCTTGCTGTCCGCTGCTGTCCCTTACTGTCCGCTACTGTTCGTTACTGTCCGCTACTGTCCCTTACTGTCCGCTACTGTCCGTTACGGTCCCTTACAGTCCGCTACTGTCCGTTACAGTCCCTTACTGTCCGCTACTGTCCCTTGCTGCCCGCTACTGTCCCTTGCTGTCCGCTACTGTCCCTTACTGTCCGCTACTGTCCCTTGCTGCCCGCTACTGTCCCTTGCTGTCCGCTACTGTCCCTTACTGTCCGCTACTGTCCCTTGCTGCCCGCTACTGTCCCTTGCTGTCCGCTGCTGTCCCTTACTGTCCGCTACTGTCCGTTACTGTCCGCTACTGTCCCTTACTGTCCGCTACTGTCCGTTACGGTCCCTTACTGTCTGCTACTGTCCGTTACAGTCCCTTACTGTCCGCTACTGTCCCTTACTGTCCGCTACTGTCCCTTGCTGTCCGCTACTGTCCCTTGCTGTCCGCTACTGTCCGTTACTGTCCCTTGCTGTCCGCTACTGTCCGTTACTGTCCCTTGCTGTCCGCTACTGTCCCTTGCTGTCCGTTACTGTCCCTTACTGTCCCTTGCTGTCCGCTACTGTCCCTTACTGTCCGCTACTGTCCCTTGCTGTCCGCTACTGTCCCTTGCTGTCCGCTACTGTCCGTTACTGTCCCTTGCTGTCCGCTACTGTCCCTTGCTGTCCGCTACTGTCCGTTACTGTCCCTTGCTGTCCGCTACTGTCCCTTACTGTCCGCTACTGTCCCTTGCTGTCCGCTACTGTCCCTTGCTGTCCCTTACTGTCCGCTACTGTCCCTTGCTGTCCCTTACCGTTGTGAATGTTATAATTCAGCGTTTCTGATGATGGGTCTCTGACACTGCGTCCCGTTAGGGGTTATCCCTCCTCTCCAGATCTGCTGAAGCCTTATGAAATCTCACGGGCGAGATGGCCAATGGCGTTCAAGCGTGCGAATAGAGGCGTGCTCCCACACACTAGAGGGTGCCGCCTCAAGAGTCTTTTCCTTCAGCTACGGGAAGCCAGCTCGCCGTTAGCGTACGCGCTCCTCAGGGTCTGCCCAGAAGGATTGCTGCTCCTCTGTAGCGTTCCGGCGAGTACGACATGCTTTCCTCAAGACGCCTCCTGGACCGCGACGCTTCTGCTAGCGCTGCGCGAGTCTGAACGAACGACAGGACCTTCAAGGGTTATTTCACCCAGAAATGAAAATTCTGTCAGTAATTACTCACCCTCATGTTGTTCACACCCCATAAGACTATCATGACTTAGTAAAGACATCGTTAAAATAGTCCAAATGAACAGTTGAATAAAGTTGTTATTTTTGCGCACCAAAAGTATTCTCGTCGCTTGGTAAACTTAAGGTTGAGCCACTGTAGTCACTTGGACTATTTTAAACATGATCTTTTACTAACTTTACTAACAAGTTTCGATTACAGAGAAGTCTATGGAGGAGTGAGCCGGCTCTCAGATTTCATCACAAATATCTTCATTTGTGTTTGGAAGACGAACGAGAGTCTGATGGGGTTGAACGGCACGAGGGAGAGTGATTAGCCACATGCTGGACTCTGCTCAGTTCTGTGATTAATGTCTCCGCTCGCATCGGGATTCGCCTTGCAAGAGGATTACACTCACCTAAAGGATTATTAGGAACACCATACTAATACTGTGTTTGACCCCCTTTCGCCTTCAGAACTGCCTTAATTCTACGTGGCATTGATTCAACAAGGTGCTGAAAGCATTCTTTAGAAATGTTGGCCCATATTGATAGGATAGCATCTTGCAGTTGATGGAGATTTGTGGGATGCACATCCAGGGCACGAAGCTCCCGTTCCACCACATTCCAAAGATGCTCTATTGGGTTGAGATCTGGTGACTGTGGGGGCCATTTTAGTACAGTGAACTCATTGTCATGTTCAAGAAACCAATTTGAAATGATTCGAGCTTTGTGACATGGTGCATTATCCTGCTGGAAGTAGCCATCAGAGGATGGGTACATGGTGGTCATAAAGGGATGGACATGGTCAGAAACAATGCTCAGGTAGGCCGTGGCATTTAAACGATGCCCAATTGGCACTAGGGGGCCTAAAGTGTGCCAAGAAAACATCCCCCACACCATTACACCACCACCACCAGCCTGCACAGTGGTAACAAGACATGATGGATCCATGTTCTCATTCTGTTTACGCCAAATTCTGACTCTACCATCTGAATGTCTCAACAGAAATCGAGACTCATCAGACCAGGCAACATTTTTCCAGTCTTCAACTGTCCAATTTTGGTGAGCTTGTGCAAATTGTAGCCTCTTTTTCCTATTTGTAGTGGAGATGAGTGGTACCCGGTGGGGTCTTCTGCTGTTGTAGCCCATCCGCCTCAAGGTTGTGCGTGTTGTGGCTTCACAAATGCTTTGCTGCATACCTCTGTTGTAACGAGTGGTTATTTCAGTCAAAGTTGCTCTTCTATCAGCTTGAATCAGTCGGCTCATTCTCCTCTGACCTCTAGCATCAACAAGGCATTTTCGCCCACAGGACTGCCGCATACTGGATGTTTTTCCCTTTTCACACCATTCTTCGTAAACCCTAGAAATGGTTGTGCGTGAAAATCCCAGTAACTGAGCAGATTGTGAAATACTCAGACCGGCCCGTCTGGCACCAACAACCATGCCATGCTCAAAATTGCTTAAAATCACCTTTCTTTCCCATTCTGACATTCAGTTTGGAGTTCAGGAGATTGTCTTGACCAGGACCACACCCCTAAATGCATTGAAGCAACTGCCATGTGATTGGTTGATTAGATAATTGCATTAATGAGAAACTGAACAGGTGTTCCTAATAATAGGTGAGTGTATATGGACTGCATTTATATAGCGCTTTCACAGACCTATGGCCACCAAAGCGCTGTACATATAGCCTCACATTCACCCATTCACTCACTCATTCATACACCGACGGCGGTGTCAGCCATGCAAGGCGCCATCCAGCTCGTCGGGAGCAGCTGGGGTTAGGTGTCTTGCTCATGGACACCTCGACACTTGGTCAGGTGGAACCGGGGATTGAACCACCAACCTTTCGGTTTGTAGACAACCTACATGAACCACTGAGCCACTGCCGCCCCATCTACAATACAAAGTGGATGTCATTCAGGTCATGTGACACGTACGACAGTAGTTTCGACACTGCTAGTGGTGTTCAGCTAGGTCGTTTAGGTGTTACAGGCACACACACTGCCACCTCCTGCGCGGATGCTAACCCTCGTGGTTATATCTGTGCGCAGTGCTGTTGTACACACTCAGGGTGTAAAGCACAGACAAGGAATCGGTCATCATTTATGGTTTCTCCCACACAGGTAGTAACCCTTGCGGAAAACCTGTGCCAGGTGGGCTATAGGCACCTAGCATGTTGCTATGGCTGTTATAAGCGGGATGTTCCTGGCAGTGCGTGTGTTGTGTGTAATGGCACCAGTACTTCTGCTCCGCATGCTGTTACCGCGCGTGTGTTGTGTTCATTACAGCGCCGGCGTCAGTACTGCGACGTGTCTGCAGTGGCCCACGCTTCTGCAACTAGCTCGTATAGCCGCTATGCTGCTGAGCTTATGGGTCTCCGTTGCATGGAGTTCTTTAGCTAGGTCAACGGCTTGCTGCCGATCTGGACCTTCGCTATCAACACGGCAGGATTTCATAGTTCCCGTAGCACCAGCTAGCAGTGACGCGGTGTCGTTCGCTCCTCTCAAGGAACCAAGGTTACGCTAGGCAACCGTAGATGTTTCGTCAGCACTGGAGAAGCTAATCGAGCGCTAGTTAGCGCATCTCACCTGGAATGACCATCGAAGCCTCGGCCTCCACGTTCTCCTGCTTCCAGGGGCCCTTGTTGAACTCCTTCTCTCGCAGAGACACCTCGTAAGTCTTCACGTGTCGGCCCTGAGGGTCCTGGAACACACACACACACACGATGAGCTGTGTCGCGGTGTGAGGAGGCAGAATCGCGACACTTCCCACTCCCAGAGTTATCCTTCCCGTCCAGATCCAATGCTACCACAGCTTTACATTACTATTAGTATTATTTAAAGTTAACATTATAAAACAGACATTAGAAAATGATCAGTCTACACACGCGTTTTATATTTAATGAGAGGGAAAGACACATGCGGACGTGACACAAATCTTTAACTTTTAGGTGGCAAAATATTTTTTAGTAATTCTGTGAATTCCACTGTGCAAACCAAAAGTAATATACCATCCGGATGAAGAAGGGTTGGCTCTCCACAGAACATTAAATATTCATTAGGGGTGTAACGATACATCGATATGGATCGATGCATCGATATAACGTCTAACGATACGATGCATCGATTCCACACTTAAAATATCGATATACACCTTTATTTTGACACTCTCCACATTCTCACGTAGCTAACATCCTTCCGCCAAAGCGCACATTTTCGTTTACTCACCAACCGCCTGCCGGTGTGTAACGTTAATCTCCTCATCTGAAAAAGACGCCTGACAAGACTGACTAAACCCTAAACAAGTTTTTTTTCACAAAAGCCGGTATTGTCCGCTGTCAAGGCATCGCGAGTTCATGTTTTACAGCAGAAAAAGACAAGCACTCGCACCCTTGTTGGTGAACACAACACGATAAGTCCGTTTTAGCGACTCAGCGCGCAGTATTCAGGTCAGATGTCACTTTGAAAAGACGCGCTGGCTAAGAGAGGAGTTTCGTCAAAGCTGACTAAAAGTGAACTCGTGATATCTTCTTCAGGGCGTAAAAGGAAAATAAAACCTGAAACATTTTCACGGAACCTTACTAAAGCAGCTCGTTTTGGTGAGGGAAAAGCTCTCTGTACTGCGTGTACGTTAATCACAACAATAAAGTTTGTTAGGCGTCTATGTCAGCTGAGGAGATTAACGTTATGAAGATTAACGAGTGTTGTATTATTTATCATAGCAATTACTTGGTTTTGTTTGACTCAGAAAGATAAAATGTGAATGTATCTGCTCTGCTAAAAAAAAAAAAAAATGTTTTTAACATATTAAAGCATACTTTCAATTAACTTTAATTTTGTAATTTACCTGTATTTTTTAAGTTATTATTATTATTAATCAAAACAACCCAGCTGCAGTTTGATTGATATTACTTGGATGCACAATAATAATAAAAAACATGATTTATGAAAATTAACAAGAACGGAGTACTTGCAAATGACCTCTTCTGTTATAAATGTCCCAAAAATGTGTGCAATTTTCAAAGAGTTTAATTAAACGTTCATGTTATATATTTTGATTGCATTTGTGAGTTAATAAAAATGTAACTGGTTGTGTGAACATAATATCTAAATATCGATTAATCGATCGATATAGCCCTGAATCTAATCGAATCGAATCGTATCGTGGAATTTTTTGAAGTATCGGAAAATATCGTATCGCTGGCTGAGAGAATCGATATCGTATCGAATCGTGATGAACTGTCCGATTTACACCCCTAATATTCATTTTATTTTATTTTACTTTACATGTTCGCATTTATGATTAAAAACAATGCTATGGACGTGAGCGCTCTGAAAGCGGCACTAGACTGCTTTAAAACGTTCACAGAGACCTCAAACAGAAAGCCTGTCTTTAAAATGAATTTCGTTTTGTATTAATTGCATCTTAATTTTAATCATTGTTTCATCAACCAATTGCCTGGATTTAATAAATAAGCAGTAAATATAGCAGGCAATATAATCAGGACACGGAGGCGCCGGCGCATGTACTGGAGCGCGTCTCATGAATGAACCGAAACTCACCTAACCCTAACCCTTATGCTCACCCCACAGACCTGACACATACATCTATAGAAAGCTTTAAATGTCGACTTATAAACAGAACAATCCACAACGAGAGAAAACAGACTCTCTGCTTACGTCATCCGTATAAAATGTGCATTTCTCTCTGGCGCATTCACTACTGAAGATCGCGAGTCAGCATCGACAACTTCATCTATGCAGCTGACACTGACACAGAAAACACTTGTTTATTAATAAACAATTCAAATGTCTCCTGCTATATTTAACATTATTCATAATCATTACTTTTGCCGGTTCTCTGTGACAGCTTTTAGGTGCTTTAATGGCAGCGCACCCTTACGAGTTACATGACCGCGTCAGCACCGCGTCAGCATATGCCCCCTTTTCGGTTGTTGAAAACGAGGGGTTCAAGTATTTGCTCAGTGTGCTCGAGCCCCGTTACGCATTACCAAGCCGGGCGCATTTCACTCAAAATGTGCTACCAAAACTTCTGGAGAAAACAAAGGCTAAGGTTGAGGAAGGGTTGAGGAAAGGTTGAGGAAGGGTTAGTATCGAATCGTGGGTCAAAAATCGCGATACAAACCAAATCGTGAGTTTGGTGTATAGTTACAGCCCTAGCATGAACACACACACACACCTGGTATATGAAGCAGACGGTGGGCGCGGGGCAGGCGTACAGGAACTGGACGTCGATGACCTGCAGCTCCTCCAGCCGGATGTTGAAGGCCTTGAGCTCTCGGTTCTCGCGGTCGAGGGGAATCACCTTGAACAGCCCGTCGTACAGACGCAAGCCGATCATACGGCACTCCGGGTCCACGATCCCGATGATCCCGGTCTCCGACGGGCGGCCGATGCGGTCCTGGGAAACACAGGTGTGTGTGTGAGAGAGTATTTGTGTGTGAGAGTGTGTGTGTGTGTGTGCGTGTGTTTGTGTGAGAGTGTGTGTTTGTGTGAGAGTGTGTGCGTGTGAGTGATAGTGTGTGTGTTTGAGTGTGAGTGTATGTATGTGTGTTTGTTTGTGTGTGTGTGTGTGTGTGTGTGTGTGTGTGAGAGAGTGTGTGTGAGAGAGTGTGTGTGTGTGTGTGTGTCGGGCTGAGGAAGTGTCTGCACAGGTGTGTGTCTGTGAGTGTGTGTGTATGTGTGTTTGTTTGTTTGTTTGTTTGTTTGTTTGTTTGTGTGTGTGTGTGTGTGTGTGTGTGTGTCGGGCTGAGGAAGCGTCTGCACAGGTGTGTGTGTGTGTGTGTGTGTGTGTGTGTGTGTGTGTGTGTGTGTGTGTGTGTGTGTGTGTGTGTGTGTGTGTGGTACCTGCACATTGCCGTGCGCGCGGGTGATGATGTCGATGCTGTCTCCGCTCTGCTTGTACTCCAGGATACAGGCGTTGTACTTCGCAGTCAGAATGAACAGAAGATCTTTGCTCTCTCCCTTCACATACACACACACACACACACACACACACACAGATGTTAAAGGAGTCATGACCTGCAATTTTCACTTTTCCACGAGAATCAATGTATGTTATGATTGCCTAACGATTATACACTGGCCGGGAAGCCGATATTTAAAAGTGAAGCGTTCGTTTACCCCAGGGTTCATAAACCAGCGCGCGTGCATGCGCACTCAAATACAAGATTTTGATTTCAGCCCCGACTTGACGTCATGACGGGGCAGGATATACCATATATGGACACCGCAGACCTGCCGCAGGAAGTGGGCCCTGGCGCCCCTCCTCCCCTCATATTCAGTCGAGAAAGAAGCAGAAACGTAGTGCACACTGAGTTGCTCTGTTGTTGACTGCCAGAATCAACATGTAAATGTGTTTTCTCTCCCAAGAACGGACCAAGCTGTCAGGGACCAGTGGATTAAATTCATTTTTAATGACGCGGTTCCTACAACCCTTCCCACTGGCTTAACATTATGTGTCTGTGCTAACTAAACATTTTACGCCGGAATCCTTCACAAATTTGAGGCAATATCAGGCGAAGTTGGCATCGAAGCTCGGGAAAAAGGGTCCATTTTCAACAATCAGACACTTGCCTGCAATTGAAACAGTAAGAATGTGTTTTTATTGCTCTACTGTGTGTAACAAACAGCAGCTAACTGCTAATGCGGCTATTGTATGCTAGCGGGAGTATTAGCTTCGAGGTATACATGGGGAATGGCTGCTAACGTTACTTTTCAAACAACAAATGACTGAGATCATCATGAATTCGGCTATTGTATATTGATTGCCTAACGCTTATATATGAGGCGCCGTCTAGTTTGTGTGTGTGTGTGCTGTGCTCGCGTCTCATATGAGTATGTGCGCGAGTTTGTGTGTGTGTGCTCGCGTCTCATATGAGTATGTGCGCGAGTTTGTGTGTGTGTGCTCGCGTCTCATATGAGTATGTGCGTGGAGAGTTCATATACATGTATGTGTGACTACTTAGTATGTATGCAAGCGTGTTTCATATATGTGTGCGTGAATGAAGTTTGATTTAAGCCCTAAACGGCGCCTCATACTTATACACTGGCCGGGAAGCCGGTCGCGGCCAGGTCGGGTTCATTCATAATTTGCGCCATGATGTCATTTTGTAATGATATGCTAAAGCGTCACCTGCGGTGTCAACCCCCTCCTTCCTGCCACCAATCAACGCGCCCCACATATGCATTATTAAAATGACTGTCCACGACAGCCAAAATATCGCATCAGATCTCGCGAGACAATAATGCCTTCAGAAATAAGGGTCTGAGGAGCTCTGTGTTTATTTTTTTTCCACTTTTCTTTTTTAGAAGGGCCTGAAAGACTATAATACAGCAGTAGGTATCCAAGGTAATACTAGGTCATGACTCCTTTAAACACTTATGCAGATCGGGCTGCAGAAACACACATGTGGTCTGATACAGCGCATGCACACTAGTGTTGTCAAAAATATCGATATTTCGATAAATATCGATACTGAAATATCTGAACGGTACCAATACTAATATCCCGAAGTATCGATACTAGCCGAGCTGTCACTTTCACTTCTCTCCAAAGGCGCGCTGACAAACACTGCACGTGTCTCATTCGCTCTGGTTAGCAAAAGTGAAGTGAACGGAAAGATGGCGAGCGTGACCGGCTTTGGTCGCTAAAGAACACAGCAGGAGAGCTATCTGTAAATATTTTGCATATGAAGCAAATGAACATGGAAAGCCGAAGGACACAAGCAAGCCAATATGCAAGAGAAGCTACAGAGCAGTGCTAACAAAAGGTGCTAACACCACTAATATAGCAAAGCACCTGAGAGACCGACACCCGGATCTATATAAAGAATTTCTCGAGGTTGGTATTATTATTATACATTACTGACACTCTATCCTCCAGTTTGATACTGTTAAGTGCTTTGACACAATCTGTATTGTTAACAGCACTATATGAATAAAGGTGACTTGACGTCGATCCAGTGAGCACTGTTTTCGCGTGTGATGCACGTTTGCGTTTAAACCTGTTCATCAAATAACATTAATGTACTAACCAGCATTTATGACCAATGAGCAATGCATTTGTTACAGAATATTTTAATCTTTGACAACAGTAGGTAATAAAAATACGACGGATCATGTTAGCTCTGGTCCAATGAAGAAATATTAACAGATAGAACTTTGGATTTTAATTAGTACATGTATTAGTAAATGTTAGTTTAAATCTCAACTTTTATCTAAGACTAAGATGTTTTGTAAGTATTTCTCATTGTTTATTCATGTTAACTAATGTTAACAAATATCTATTACCATTAACCTAAGTTCTTAGATTAGTTAGTTCAGGTCATTTTAAAAGTGTGGTCTAAAAAACATAAAAAAATTTTATTAAAGTTTGGCATTCTCTTGTAGCACCAGAAAGAAGATGAGACTCGACCTGCGACAAAAACAACACAGTCACACCCTACACTACCAGCCGTATTAGAACAGCACAGGAAGTATGAAGCAAACTCAAGTGAAGCGGAGAAGCGGAACAGGGCTGTAGCAGAGTACACACGCATGGGTCAGGTTCCTGTGTGTACTGTTGAGAAACCTGGCTTCAAACAACTTCTTGAACTTTTAAACAAAAGGTACCCTTCACGGAGCTTTTTCATGCACACCGAAATCCCAGCCCTATATAACGAAATCCCAGCCCTATATAACGAAACAAAATAAATAGTCATGAACCATCTTGGAAGGAAAACCTTTTTCCCATGCACCACTGATCTGTGGACAAGCAGGGCCACTTCCACGTTCATGACAGCAATTCTGCAATTTGTCACTGAACCCTGGGACATGCAGAGCTGGAGTCTGGGCTGTACTGGGCTCAACACTGAGGAACACTGGGACATGCAGAGCTGGAGTCTGGGCTGTACTGGGCTCAACACTGAGGAACACTGGGACATGCAGAGCTGGAGTCTGGGCTGTACTGGGCTCAACACTGAGGAACACTGGGAACATGCAAAGCTGGAGTCTGGGCCGTACTGGGCTCAACACTGAGGAACACTGGGAACATGCAGAGCTGGAGTCTGGGCCGTACTGGGCTCAACACTGAGGAACACTGGGACATGCAGAGCTGGAGTCTGGGCCGTACTGGGCTCAACACTGAGGAACACTGGGAACATGCAGAGCTGGAGTCTGGGCCGTACTGGGCTCAACACTGAGGAACACTGGGAACATGCAGAGCTGGAGTCTGGGCCGTACTGGGCTCAACACTGAGGAACACTGGGAACATGCAGAGCTGGAGTCTGGGCCGTACTGGGCTCAACACTGAGGAACACTGGGACATGCAGAGCTGGAGTCTGGGCTGTACTGGGCTCAACACTGAGGAACACTGGGACATGCAGAGCTGGAGTCTGGGCTGTACTGGGCTCAACACTGAGGAACACTGGGACATGCAGAGCTGGAGTCTGGGCCGTACTGGGCTCAACACTGAGGAACACTGGGAACATGCAGAGCTGGAGTCTGGGCCGTACTGGGCTCAACACTGAGGAACACTGGGAACATGCAGAGCTGGAGTCTGGGCCGTACTGGGCTCAACACTGAGGAACACTGGGACATGCAGAGCTGGAGTCTGGAGCTGGAGTCTGGGCCGTACTGGGCTCAACACTGAGGAACACTGGGAACATGCAGAGCTGGAGTCTGGGCTGTACTAGGCTCAACACTGAGGAACACTGGGACATGCAGAGCTGGAGTCTGGGCTGTACTGGGCTCAACACTGAGGAACACTGGGACATGCAAAGCTGGAGTCTGGGCTGTACTGGGCTCAACACTGAGGAACCCTGGGACATGCAGAGCTGGAGTCTGGGCTGTACTGGGCTCAACACTGAGGAACCCTGGGACATGCAGAGCTGGAGTCTGGGCTGTACTGGGCTCAACACTGAGGAACACTGGGAACATGCAGAGCTGGAGTCTGGGCTGTACTGGGCTCAACACTGAGGAACACTGGGACATGCAAAGCTGGAGTCTGGGCTGTACTGGGCTCAACACTGAGGAACACTGGGACATGCAAAGCTGGAGTCTGGGCTGTACTGGGCTCAACACTGAGGAACCCTGGGACATGCAGAGCTGGAGTCTGGGCTGTACTGGGCTCAACACTGAGGAACACTGGGACATGCAGAGCTGGAGTCTGGGCTGTACTGGGCTCAACACTGAGGAACACTGGGACATGCAGAGCTGGAGTCTGGGCTGTACTGGGCTCAACACTGAGGAACACTGGGAACATGCAGAGCTGGAGTCTGGGCTGTACTGGGCTCAACACTGAGGAACACTGGGACATGCAAAGCTGGAGTCTGGGCTGTACTGGGCTCAACACTGAGGAACACTGGGAACATGCAGAGCTGGAGTCTGGGCTGTACTGGGCTCAACACTGAGGAACACTGGGACATGCAGAGCTGGAGTCTGGGCTGTACTGGGCTCAACACTGAGGAACACTGGGAACATGCAGAGCTGGAGTCTGGGCTGTACTGGGCTCAACACTGAGGAACACTGGGACATGCAGAGCTGGAGTCTGGGCTGTACTGGGCTCAACACTGAGGAACCCTGGGACATGCAGAGCTGGAGTCTGGGCTGTACTGGGCTCAACACTGAGGAACCCTGGGACATGCAGAGCTGGAGTCTGGGCTGTACTGGGCTCAACACTGAGGAACACTGGGAACATACAGAGCTGGAGTCTGGGCTGTACTGGGCTCAACACTGAGGAACACTGGGACATGCAGAGCTGGAGTCTGGGCTGTACTGGGCTCAACACTGAGGAACCCTGGGACATGCAGAGCTGGAGTCTGGGCTGTACTGGGCTCAACACTGAGGAACACTGGGAACATGCAGAGCTGGAGTCTGGGCTGTACTGGGCTCAACACTGAGGAACCCTGGAACATGCAGAGCTGGAGTCTGGGCTGTACTGGGCTCAACACTGAGGAACACTGGGACATGCAAAGCTGGAGTCTGGGCTGTACTGGGCTCAACACTGAGGAACCCTGGGACATGCAGAGCTGGAGTCTGGGCTGAACACTGAGGAACACTGGGAACTATTTGTTTCAATATTTAATGTAAAAAAAAAAAGGATAATTTTGGTCATGGGGATTACGTAGATATGAATTTAAACAAATTTGCATATCGGGACTTCACTGACAGTTTTCCAGAACTTCGTGCCAAGATAAAGCGGCATCGAGAGAAAAAAAGAGAGATCGATAAAAAAAAAAGATATTTATATATATATATATATATATATATATATATATATATATATATATATATATATATATATATATATATATTCACATATACATACAAATATACATATACATATATATATATATATATATATATAGAGAGAGAGAGAGAGAGAGAGAGAGAAAACCTGTATAAACTGACCACCAAAGAATAATCTTACTATTGGGCGGTGGTGACGTGTTCATGGATCTTCAGCAGTGAACACGCCGGAGAGAGACGCACACTTCACACGCATGACGTAAGCAGAGAGTCTGTGTTCTCTCGCTGTGGATTGTTCTGTTTAGAAGTCGACATTTAAAGCTGTCTATAGATGTGTGTCTGTGAGAGTAACCTTATACGCTGAGTTTCGGTTCATTCATGAGATGCGCCGGCGCCTCCGTGTCCTGATTATACTGTCTGCTATATTTACTGCTCATTTATTAAATCCAGGCAATTGGTTGATGAAACACTGATTAAAATTAAGATACAATTTATACAAAAGGAAATTGACTGCTTTAATGCCTGTCTGAGATCTCTGTGAAGGTTTTAAAGCAGTCTCGCTTTCAGAGCGCTCACGGCCGCAACACTGTTTCTTCCTCATAAATGCGAAACACGAAAAATAAAATAAACTGAATATATCATGTTCTGTGGAGAGCCGACCCTCTTCCTCCGGTGGGTATATTACTGTTGGTTTGCGCAGTGGAATTCATAGAATTGCTAAAACATATTTTACCACCTAAAAGTTAAAGATTTTTTGTGTCACGTCCGTAACGCATGTGTCATTCCCTCATACTAAATATAAAACGCATGTGTAGACTGATATTTTTCTGACGTCTGGACTCCTTTATAAGGGAGTATGTCTGTATAAACAGACGTTTCAATATATTAGAAGTAAACGCATTTTCTGCTAATTTATATTTCAAGTTTTGACTGCAGATGTCACGTCCATAACGCTGGAACCGCCAATAGTAATGTAGAGATGTGGAAGCACTGGGACTGGGAAGGATGGATGACTCTGGGACTGGGAAGGATGGATGACTCTGGGACTGGGAAGGATGGATGACTCTGGGACTGGGAAGGATGGATGACTCTGGGACTGGGAAGGATGGATGACTCTGGGACTGGGAAGGATGGATGACTCTGGGACTGGGAAGGATGGATGACTCTGGGACTGGGAAGGATGGATGACTCTGGGACTGGGAAGGATGGATGACTCTGGGACTGGGAAGGATGGATGACTCTGGGACTGGGAAGGATGGATGACTCTGGGACTGGGAAGGATGGATGACTCTGGGACTGGGAAGGATGGATGACTCTGGGACTGGGAAGGATGGATGACTCTGGGACTGGGAAGGATGGATGACTCTGGGACTGGGAAGGATGGATGACTCTGGGACTGGGAAGGATGGATGACTCTGGGACTGGGAAGGATGGATGACTCTGGGACTGGGAAGGATGGATGACTCTGGGACTGGGAAGGATGGATGACTCTGGGACTGGGAAGGATGGATGACTCTGGGACTGGGAAGGATGGATGACTCTGGGACTGGGAAGGATGGATGACTCTGGGACTGGGAAGGATGGATGACTCTGGGACTGGGAAGGATGGATGACTCTGGGACTGGGAAGGATGGATGACTCTGGGACTGGGAAGGATGGATGACTCTGGGACTGGGAAGGATGGATGACTCTGGGACTGGGAAGGATGGATGACTCTGGGACTGGGAAGGATGGATGACTCTGGGACTGGGAAGGATGGATGACTCTGGGACTGGGAAGGATGGATGACTCTGGGACTGGGAAGGATGGATGACTCTGGGACTGGGAAGGAAGGATGACTCTGGGACTGGGAAGGAAGGATGACTCTGGGACTGGGAAGGAAGGATGACTCTGGGACTGGGAAGGAAGGATGACTCTGGGACTGGGAAGGAAGGATGACTCTGGGACTGGGAAGGAAGGATGACTCTGGGACTGGGAAGGAAGGATGACTCTGGGACTGGGAAGGAAGGATGACTCTGGGACTGGGAAGGAAGGATGACTCTGGGACTGGGAAGGAAGGATGACTCTGGGACTGGGAAGGAAGGATGACTCTGGGACTGGGAAGGAAGGATGACTCTGGGACTGGGAAGGAAGGATGACTCTGGGACTGGGAAGGAAGGATGACTCTGGGACTGGGAAGGAAGGATGACTCTGGGACTGGGAAGGAAGGATGACTCTGGGACTGGGAAGGAAGGATGACTCTGGGACTGGGAAGGAAGGATGACTCTGGGACTGGGAAGGAAGGATGACTCTGGGACTGGGAAGGAAGGATGACTCTGGGACTGGGAAGGAAGGAT
>NC_137127.1:48748761-48773761 GCF_949319135.1 Squalius cephalus | reverse complement strand
ATTTTTTAGATATCGGCCGATAAATCTTTCCGTTTGGCCGATATATTTCAAACCAGTTTGTGACTGTGCATTAGCGCTTTTCTCCACTGACGCGAACAGAGCGAGCATGAACTGAATACACTCGCTCTGCTCCGCCCAGCACCGTAAGACAAGCCACTCAGAAGAGAAGCAGACATCTGACAGACACAGTAAATGACCATTCGTGTTCGCTTTCTAACCTGACGCTACATTGTGTTACACACACAAACACTCCGGCGTGCAGCAGAGTCTATTCAAACAGTACCGTGATATGTCAGATCCGCAGCCCAGCGGTAGCTCCAGTGGGGGTCACAGATGTGATATAAACCAATTCAAACAAAACTGAAAACATTTTACCTCACAAACAAACAAAAATCCTGTGACTGGCTGTTCCTCAGATACGCGTGTTGTTCTCGGGTTACAGTTAAACTAGACGCTGTTTTCCAACGGACTCGCGTGCACGGAAAAGCTGGGTCGCATGCATTACAGATCAGTGGTCGCGTGAGGTGGATGAGAGGAGAACACGATGTAATAATATTACATTTGAAAATAAATCCTTGAAAATGTTATTATTGTATTATTGTTATTATTCACTATCTACTGTATTTATTTATCCATGATTGGCGTAATATCGTGTGTAGTATACATTTTCATATGTTCATGTATGTCATGCAAATGCATGTGACGGCTTGCAACGTTTTAAAGAAACAAACAAGCAAAACTAAACACATAAATCATTATTATTTAAATATACTTGAAGTAAAACAACCTGTTTAAAGTAAATAGTGTAAATAAACTATGTGAGATTTATATTTAACTATGTATTGTACATAAAATGTATGTAATTTCACATAGGCTACTATTTTGTCATTAATTTATGAATATTGTTTAGATTATTTCATTAATGATAAATGTTATTTGTAACCTGCAGTAAGCAGCAATTATTTATGTGACTGAAAAAATGACTGTAAATATTAAAGCAGACAAGAAGCTGCACTAAAACTTTACTTATTGAAGTGTTACCTTACCTTTTTGTTTACATTTTAATTTCTTAGTAAATATTTTTTATTGCAAAAAGAATTTTGCATAAATAGTATGTACAATAAATGTTCATTTAGTTTCACCAATATTCTTTATGTCTCTCATTTACTGTATTCATGTATTGTATCGGCCATTAAAAATCCCACATGGGTCGACCACTGGCTTAGACGGCCATCAGTTCTGGGCAATTCCTCATTTGCCCTCTCACGTCCGGCAGGTTCGAAATGATACGGCTGCGGGCCATCATACATGTTCATCACACTGGCCACCTCTTCCTCTTCCTCTTCCTCTTCCTCATCCTCTTCCTCATCCTCTTCCTCATACTCTTCCTCATACTCTTCCTCATACTCTTCCTCATACTCTTCCTCATACTCTTCCTCATCCTCTTCCTCATCCTCTTCCTCATCCTCTTCCTCTTACTCATCCTCTTCCTCTTACTCATCCTCTTCCTCTTACTCTTCCTCATACTCTTCCTCATACTCTTCCTCATACTCTTCCTCATACTCTTCCTCATACTCTTCCTCATACTCTTCCTCATCCTCTTCCTCATCCTCTTCCTCATCCTCTTCCTCTTACTCATCCTCTTCCTCTTACTCATCCTCTTCCTCATACTCTTCCTCATACTCTTCCTCATACTCTTCCTCATACTCTTCATCATACATGTTCATCACACTGGCCACCTCTTCCTCTTCCTCATCCTCTTCATCATACATGTTGTACATCACACTGGCCACCTCTTCCTCTTCCTCTTCCTCATCCTCTTCCTCATCCTCTTCCTCATCCTCTTCCTCATCCTCATCCTCTTCCTCATCCTCTTCCTCATCCTCTTCCTCATCCTCTTCCTCATCCTCTTCCTCTTACTCATCCTCTTCCTCTTACTCATCCTCTTCCTCTTACTCATCCTCTTCCTCTTACTCATCCTCTTCCTCTTACTCATCCTCTTCCTCTTACTCATCCTCTTCCTCTTACTCATCCTCTTCCTCTTACTCATCCTCTTCCTCTTACTCATCCTCTTCCTCTTACTCATCCTCTTCCTCTTACTCATCCTCTTCCTCTTACTCATCCTCTTCCTCTTACTCATCCTCTTCCTCATCCTCATCCTCTTCATCATACATGTTCATCACACTGGCCACCTCTTCCTCTTCCTCATCCTCTTCCTCTTCCTCATCCTCTTCATCATACATGTTGTACATCACACTGGCCACCTCTTCCTCTTCCTCTTCCTCATCCTCATCCTCTTCCTCATCCTCTTCCTCATCCTCTTCCTCATCCTCTTCCTCATCCTCTTCCTCATCCTCTTCCTCATCCTCTTCCTCATACTCTTCCTCATACTCTTCCTCATACTCTTCCTCATACTCTTCCTCATACTCTTCCTCATACTCTTCCTCATACTCTTCCTCATACTCTTCCTCATACTCTTCCTCATACTCTTCCTCATACTCTTCCTCATACTCTTCCTCATACTCTTCCTCATACTCTTCCTCATACTCTTCCTCATACTCTTCCTCATACTCTTCCTCATACTCTTCCTCATACTCTTCCTCATACTCTTCCCATCAGTCTCCATAGTTCTAACACTAGCTGAGGCGACCTTTCCTCCACTTCTCCACAACGTGACGTCATCACCGAATGGCGTAAAAAGAAACTGTTAATACCAAACCGCCAAAAACAGGTCTTTAAGACCATTTTTGAGACATTTTAAAAATGATAAACATATCTTGAGTGATTTATGTACCCATTAGTCGACAGTGGTGGCTAAGCTGCAACATGGCCTTTAATTATTTTTAACTTCGAGCTCCGCTGAGCAGCAACGCGTCGCTCGGGTCACGCTGAAGCAGAGCCCGTCTTACTACACATTCTCTGACTGAAGCTTCGCTTGGAGACTAATGGCATCGGTTCAATGCGGGACTCACTGAGTTATGTTTCCCGCGCCCGCGAGTTCCTCGGCTGTGGATGCTGACCAGCGCTGTCGCTGATGAAACGTCCTCGGACACGGCAACCTTTCCACGAGTATGACCTGAGCTCAAACACAGACGCAGGTCATCGCAGCGCTCAGTCGATCTCTCTCTTCACTGTCTGTTTATATTAACGTCTCCGTGAACCGGAAGTTGGAAACGGCTTTTCTCCAGTGTTGTGACGTATTTCCCAGTGAAGGGAATATTGAACAGAGGTGTTTAACTCCAGCGCTCCTCCTCTCCATCTCTCACCCATAGACTAGCGGTTTGAGGAGAGGTTAAGCGTTTCCCAGCCCAAGCCGTCAAACCTACATCATCAGAGACAGACGCCATTCCAGACCGGAAGAAACTTTTCAGATTTTGATTAAAGATTACCTTATATTTACTTGCACGGATTAATTGTTCACCGCAAGACTAGTAATATGCGCTAACAAAGTAAATAGGGTCCATTTTGATTTCATGGGGACTTTAAGTGCAAATCCACGAAGCCTCTGTACAAATCACCATGATAAAACCATGATCACCACATCTTATTATCATTATTAACTTATTTAACATTCAATACACATGCACGAAGTTCAAAACAAGAAGGGTTTCGCCTTATGAAAAAAGAAAAGACGTGAATCTCGCGGTTACAGCGATTACTTCATTCCTCTGCGGTTGGCTAGTCAGTAGCGCGGTTATCGCGACAGCAGTAGGGTTAGGGTTAGTTAGGGGTTAGTTAGGTTTAGTTAGGGTTTTGGAAATTTTATTTTGATTCAATAATGAGTAAATTAGGAATGCCTCTGCACCAGACCAAAAAGCATTTATATATGCAGAACTTGCACCCTGGTCTGGACTCTCTGGATATGTATAAACTAACTCAATGCATTAAAGCTTGCTTTAAAACGCCATTGAGAACTTGTATCATTTTCCGGTCGCAGCTTAAAATGATTTTAAGTTTTAAAAAAAGATGTTAAAATATGTTATATTTAGCATTTTATATGCATCTAATAGCTACCTTGCTTAGCACGCTATAAACATTCTCTATTCATATGAAAATACCCCAAATCGCGTTGGTCCACGTGAGATGATTGACAGCTGTAGGGTACCATGAATGAGAGCGCGCTGATCACACACTGACGCGAATCAGGAAGAGCAGAGACATACCTCGCTGTGTTCACTGTTTGAGCACTTCAGATCGCATAATGAATAGAAATGTGATAAAATTATGAACTATTTTACAAACATGTGATGATAAATCATTATTTCTCCAAATATGCGCACCATTGGACTAAGAGCCCTGGCAGATGCTATTGCGTATTTGAACACAAATAAACCGGAGAAGATGTGAATGACTGCTTTATAATTATGAATTTATGAGTGATGATTTTTATTCAAAATAACGAACGTTACCAAACAGAATCAAGGAATGGAACTACCCGTTTTATAATTATTATTTTGCACTCCTGGCGTTACTAATGTTGGTCGCGCAGGGTTGCCTGAGGAGGACGAGACAGTGGGCCGCGCAGCACGTCGAACTAGCGCACTCCTTAATTCTGTACACCATGATGCAGGCGTCGGTGTGTAGTCATATTTGTAGTGCATCCATTCCTCCCGTGCAAGAAATAAGTCACATGTATTGCACTGTGCTGACCCAGGCTTTTTTAAGGTGAAATAAAGCCACGCTTTTGAGCGCCGCTTACCAGCACGTAATGGCTGCAACAGAACAAGCGGGCGCGGCAAGCACTTCCGGAAATCCAGTGGCCACTATGGAAACCAAAACTTGCGCGTTTGGAACCGATGATCGGAATCGAAAACAATTTTTCTAAACGATTCCGATGGAATCGTTATTTTGGAACCGGTTCTCGATGCCCAACCCTAGTCAGTAGCGCGGTTATCGCGACAGCAGTAGGGTTAGGGTTAGTTAGGGTTAGTTAGGGGTTAGTTAGGGGTTAGTTAGGGGTTAGTTAGGGCTAGGTTAGGGTTAGGAGTTAGTTAGGGTTAGGGTTAGTTAGGGTTAGTTAGGGGTTAGTTAGGGGTTAGTTAGGGTTAGTTAGGGGTTAAGTTAGGGCTAGGTTAGGGTTAGGAGTTAGTTAGGATTAGTTCACCTTGGGTCTGAAGAGCTCCATCACCGCGATCTTGCCGTACATGCCGACCTCCTTCACGGGCCGCAGCCCCTCCGCCGTCACCACATAGATCTCCAGACGCGTGTTCTTGGCGATCAGCAGGTTCAGGTCCTCCGCTGACGTGAAGTGCCCTGCAGTCACAACACACACACATCAGCCTCTCACCAGCCTCAACACACACACACACACACATCAGCCTCTCACCAGCCTCAACACACACACACACACACACACACATCAACCTCTCACCAGCCTCAACACACACACACACACACACACATCAACCTCTCACCAGCCTCAACACACACACACACACACACACATCAACCTCTCACCAGCCTCAACACACACACACACACACACACATCAACCTCTCACCAGCCTCAACACACACACACACACACACACACACACACACACACACACATCAGCCTCTCACCAGCCTCAACACACACACACACACACACACATCAGCCTCTCACCAGCCTCAACACACACACACACACACACACATCAGCCTCTCACCAGCCTCAACACACACACACACCTCTCACCAGCCTCAACACACACACACCACTGGAGCTAATGATCATTACTGTAGCAACTAGACCATTAGTGTAAAACACACTGAATCTGCACTTTCTCTAGTAACAAGGTCTATCTCTGATGTCAGGAATTACATCTTCATTAGCGCTAGTTAAAGGAGGGAGGATTGCAGTGGGAGCACTGGGACTCAGGTGTGGGTCAGGGAGGGTTAGGGTCAGGTGTGGGTCAGGGTTAGGGTCAGGGTCAGGTGTGGGTCAGGTGTGGGTTAGGGTCAGGTGTGGGTCAGGTGTGGGTCAGGTGTGGGTCAGGTGTGGGTCAGGTGTGGGTCAGGTGTGGGTCAGGTATCAGGGTCAGGGTTAGGGTCAGGGTTAGGGTCAGGGAGGGCCGGATCGGCTCTGGTCAAGATGATCGCGTCAGTCTGACAGTGACTCGCGCAGCAGAAATTAAAGTTTTTCACATGTACTAATCCAGAGACGACAGCGGGTGCATTTCAGTAATAAGCATTCTGTAAGAGTGAAGTCGTTCTGAACAGTGGCAGATCTGAACAAACAAAACGATCCGTTGATCAGTGTGTAACGTTATGTTCTGAGGCCTGGTGCACGCGCACTGGCGCGCGGGAGATAAACACACACTCACCCGTGACGCACGCGTTCACTGCCGTGGGTTTCTGCGCGGTGACCACGTAGTTGTAGGACATGGCGCTCACTTTAAACACACGACCAACCAGAAATGAAGAGAAACGGTGTTTATAGCGAGATATGTCGCATGAATCCGCTGAAGAGCTCAGATTAGCAGGAGAAGCTCAGTGTCGTCGTCAGTGAGTCTGTGCGAGAGCGCCTCCTGCGGCCCGGAGGAAACACGGCAGTGAGTCTGTGCGAGAGCGCCTCCTGCGGCCCGGAGGAAACACTGCAGTGAGTCTGTGCGAGAGCGCCTCCTGCGGCCCGGAGGAAACACGGCAGCGCCGCAGCAATATTCACAGGAAATATGAAATAAACAGAAACCTATAATTGTCAAGTTTTCTTTTTTAAATAAATATTCAATTATTTATGGAAGATAAATAGGCTAAAAAAAATCTGACATTTGTAAATTGTGTAAATACAGGATACAAGCTGTAAACGTTTTGATTTGTGTAGTTTGTAAGACTGTTTATGCATTTCCATCGAATTCTAAATAGGCTTTTTATCAATAAGTCACTGATCTTCATCGGAGAGTCTATGCTTTTGTCAAAGCATCTGATGTTTGGATTAAGTTGAGTGTTTGTGTGTTTTTTAACATGATAATAATAAGAAAAAGTTTCAATATATATATACACACATACATATGTATTGTTTTCCTTTTTTATTCTATTTATCTGAGGTGATAATAAAGTGTGCGAAGCTTCTAGCTGTCAATCACTCGGCAGGCTGTTGTTCCGCGCATGCGCAGTATGGTCAGACTCCGCCGATCTTCAGCTGTAGTAAAGTTACTCTTGGCTCCTGTCACACAGATCAGATGAATAAATCTGATCAGATCTGAGCTCGTATATCAGCTTTCAGCAGGTATGTGTCTCCGGGCATTCATGATTACACGCACGCTGGTGTTTTGGGAGATGTGTTTGTGTTTTAGCTCGAGTGCTGTTGAGTTTGACTCTGAATCTTCAGTTTGACGTTCAGCAGAATCACCTTAACTTTACTCTGTACACGAGCTCAGATAGATGACCTCGGCACGCCTGGAGCTGTCAGGACATCTGAAGACAAACATTAACCTGAGTTATCGTGTTTTACTCGAAGAATCACCTTGGAGGCCTCAAGCTAACGGCTACATGTCAATAAATAACAAAAGATAAGCTTAAACATGATAAAACGCAAAATACAGTGACAATTAATCATTATTAATGAGGCAATAATAGTTGTTTATTTATTTTCTGTCTTTCGTGTTGTTGCTTTTGTTCATTAATTCGTTGTTTTCGAGCTCGCGTATTTGTAGAAAGTAGTAGAAATTACACAGAAACAGATCATAATGATGGTGGAAATTAAATAATTCTGTGTAACTGTAAAGTTAATGTTTGTGATAATAATTATGTGACCTTCAGATCTTAATTTATCATACATGCGTGTGAATGTTTCGCAGGTTATATATAAACAGTTCTTACGTGAAAAGGGTTTATTTACTTAAATAATCATTGAAATGCGCGTGAAGAAGAGCCGAGTTCAGTTCCATCAACACATCAGCAGTGTGTGTGTAAACCTGAACACACACACACACACACACACATGTCTGGTTCACTATCTTTGTGGGGACTCTCCATAGACTTAATGGTTTTTATACTGTACAAACTGTATATTCTATCTCCTCACACTACCCCTACCCCTAAACCTGCCCATCACACACACACACACACACACACACACACACACACACACACACACACACACTAAACCTACCCATCTCAGAACACTTTCTGCATTTTTACATTTCCAAAAAAACTCATTCTGTATGATTTATAAGCTTGTTTACCCATGACCTCAATTTAGGTCCCCACTGTGACACGAGTCCCCATGAGTCTGTGTGCATTCAGGTTGAAGTCCCCACCGGGATAGAAAAACATGAACACACACTCACACACACACACACACACACACACACACACACACACACACACACACACGAGAGTCTGTAACTGATGGTAATGATAGACCACCTGACCCATTGTGTGATGATGTCATTATAGGAAGCACAAAATATAGCAAATGATGCAGGAATTGTTTTTGAGTCCAGATTTAAATTCAGAGTTTTATACATATAAAAATTGGATCTTAAAAGTTTTAAGTTTGTGAGTTTTGTGTGTCGTCTTTTATCATCTCGTGTTCGAGATCCACCTATGGAAAGGGCATCCGTACCTGACGGGGATAATCCCTCTGTTATTCTCTCTCTCTCTCTCTCTCTGGGCCCGGCCCGTATCCCCCACACCCGCACAGGGAGGCTCTCTCTCTCTCTGGGCCCGGCCCGTATCCCCCACACCCGCACAGGGAGGCTCTCTCTCTCTCTGGCCCGGCCCGTATCCCCCACACCCGCACAGGGAGGCTCTCTCTCTCTCTGGCCCGGCCCGTATCCCCCACACCCGCACAGGGAGGCTCTCTCTCTCTGGCCCGGCCCGTATCCTCTACACCCGCACAGGGAGGCTCTCTCTCTCTCTGGCCCGGCCCGTATCCCCCACACCCGCACAGGGAGGCTCTCTCTCTCTGGCCCGGCCCGTATCCTCTACACCCGCACAGGGAGGCTCTCTCTCTCTCTGGCCCGGCCCGTATCCCCCACACCCGCACAGGGAGGCTCTCTCTCTCTCTGGCCCGGCCCGTATCCCCCACACCCGCACAGGGAGGCTCTCTCTCTCTGGGCCCAGCCCGTATCCCCCACACCCGCACAGGGAGGCTCTCTCTCTCTGGCCCGGCCCGTATCCCCCACACCCGCACAGGGAGGCTCTCTCTCTCTGGCCCGGCCCGTATCCTCTACACCCGCACAGGGAGGCTCTCTCTCTCTCTGGCCCGGCCCGTATCCCCCACACCCGCACAGGGAGGCTCTCTCTCTCTGGCCCGGCCCGTATCCCCCACACCCGCACAGGGAGGCTCTCTCTCTCTGGCCCGGCCCGTATCCCCCACACCCGCACAGGGAGGCTCTCTCTCTCTGGCCCGGCCCGTATCCTCTACACCCGCACAGGGAGGCTCTCTCTCTCTCTGGCCCGGCCCGTATCCCCCACACCCGCACAGGGAGGCTCTCTCTCTCTCTGGCCCGGCCCGTATCCCCCACACCCGCACAGGGAGGCTCTCTCTCTCTGGCCCGGCCCGTATCCCCCACACCCGCACAGGGAGGCTCTCTCTCTCTCTGGCCCGGCCCGTATCCCCCACACCCGCACAGGGAGGCTCTCTCTCTCTCTGGCCCGGCCCGTATCCCCCACACCCGCACAGGGAGGCTCTCTCTCTCTGGCCCGGCCCGTATCCCCCACACCCGCACAGGGAGGCTCTCTCTCTCTCTGGCCCGGCCCGTATCCCCCACACCCGCACAGGGAGGCTCTCTCTCTCTGGCCCGGCCCGTATCCCCCACACCCGCACAGGGAGGCTCTCTCTCTCTGGCCCGGCCCGTATCCCCCACACCCGTACAGGGAGGCTCTCTCTCTCTGGCCCGGCCCGTATCCCCCACACCCACACAGGGAGGCTCTCTCTCTCTGGCCCGGCCCGTATCCCCCACACCCGCACAGGGAGGCTCTCTCTCTCTCTGGGCCCGGCCCGTATCCCCCACACCCGCACAGGGAGGCTCTCTCTCTCTGGCCCGGCCCGTATCCCCCACACCCGCACAGGGAGGCTCTCTCTCTCTGGCCCGGCCCGTATCCTCTACACCCGCACAGGGAGGCTCTCTCTCTCTCTGGCCCGGCCCGTATCCTCCACACCCGCACAGGGAGGCTCTCTCTCTCTCTCTGGCCCGGCCCGTATCCCCCACACCCGCACAGGGAGGCTCTCTCTCTCTGGCCCGGCCCGTATCCCCCACACCCGTACAGGGAGGCTCTCTCTCTCTGGCCCGGCCCGTATCCCCCACACCCACACAGGGAGGCTCTCTCTCTCTGGCCCGGCCCGTATCCCCCACACCCGCACAGGGAGGCTCTCTCTCTCTCTGGGCCCGGCCCGTATCCCCCACACCCGCACAGGGAGGCTCTCTCTCTCTGGCCCGGCCCGTATCCCCCACACCCGCACAGGGAGGCTCTCTCTCTCTCTGGCCCGGCCCGTATCCCCCACACCCGCACAGGGAGGCTCTCTCTCTCTCTGGCCCGGCCCGTATCCCCCACACCCGCACAGGGAGGCTCTCTCTCTCTCTGGGCCCGGCCCGTATCCCCCACACCCGCACAGGGAGGCTCTCTCTCTCTCTGGGCCCGGCCCGTATCCCCCACACCCGCACAGGGAGGCTCTCTCTCTCTCTCTGGGCCCGGCCCGTATCCCCCACACCCGCACAGGGAGGCTCTCTCTCTCTCTGGCCCGGCCCGTATCCCCCACACCCGCACAGGGAGGCTCTCTCTCTCTCTGGCCCGGCCCGTATCCCCCACACCCGCACAGGGAGGCTCTCTCTCTCTGGCCCGGCCCGTATCCCCCACACCCGCACAGGGAGGCTCTCTCTCTCTCTGGGCCCGGCCCGTATCCCCCACACCCGCACAGGGAGGCTCTCTCTCTCTCTGGGCCCGGCCCGTATCCCCCACACCCGCACAGGGAGGCTCTCTCTCTCTCTCTCTCTGGCCCGGCCCGTATCCCCCACACCCGCACAGGGAGGCTCTCTCTCTCTGGGCCCGGCCCGTATCCCCCACACCCGCACAGGGAGGCTCTCTCTCTCTGGGCCCGGCCCGTATCCCCCACACCCGCACAGGGAGGCTCTCTCTCTCTCTGGGCCCGGCCCGTATCCCCCACACCCGCACAGGGAGGCTCTCTCTCTCTCTGGGCCCGGCCCGTATCCCCCACACCCGCACAGGGAGGCTCTCTCTCTCTCTCTCTCTGGGCCCGGCCCGTATCCCCCACACCCGCACAGGGAGGCTCTCTCTCTCTGGGCCCGGCCCGTATCCCCCACACCCGCACAGGGAGGCTCTCTCTCTCTGGCCCGGCCCGTATCCCCCACACCCGCACAGGGAGGCTCTCTCTCTCTGGCCCGGCCCGTATCCCCCACACCCGTACAGGGAGGCTCTCTCTCTCTGGCCCGGCCCGTATCCCCCACACCCACACAGGGAGGCTCTCTCTCTCTGGCCCGGCCCGTATCCCCCACACCCGCACAGGGAGGCTCTCTCTCTCTGGGCCCGGCCCGTATCCCCCACACCCGCACAGGGAGGCTCTCTCTCTCTGGCCCGGCCCGTATCCCCCACACCCGCACAGGGAGGCTCTCTCTCTCTGGCCCGGCCCGTATCCCCCACACCCGTACAGGGAGGCTCTCTCTCTCTGGCCCGGCCCGTATCCCCCACACCCGCACAGGGAGGCTCTCTCTCTCTGGGCCCGGCCCGTATCCCCCACACCCGCACAGGGAGGCTCTCTCTCTCTGGCCCGGCCCGTATCCCCCACACCCGCACAGGGAGGTTTCTCTCTCTCTGGCCCGGCACGTATCCTCTACACCCGCACAGGGAGGCTCTCTCTCTCTGGCCCGGCCCATATCCCCCACACCCGCACAGGGAGGCTCTCTCTCTCTCTGGGCCCGGCCCGTATCCCCCACACCCGCACAGGGAGGCTCTCTCTCTCTCTCTCTCTGGCCCGGCCCGTATCCCCCACACCCGCACAGGGAGGCTCTCTCTCTCTCTCTCTCTGGCCCGGCCCGTATCCCCCACACCCGCACAGGGAGGCTCTGCTCTTGGCGGCGCGCTTCTGTCTGTCTAGCCAGACTTGGTGTGATTGGCTGCTTCTGCAGAGGTCAGGTACAGATGCCCTTCCCATAGGTGGATCTCTCCACTCGATGTTTCAGAGAACCGGGTTACGACAGTATCTGACAGTTACACTGTTTTTTTTGTTTTTTTTAATCTCTAGGCCTATTTCACCATGAAAGTA
This sequence comes from Squalius cephalus, assembly GCF_949319135.1. Classification (NCBI taxonomy): domain Eukaryota; kingdom Metazoa; phylum Chordata; class Actinopteri; order Cypriniformes; family Leuciscidae; genus Squalius; species Squalius cephalus. Next base: position 48,761,554 of record NC_137127.1, on the reverse strand, counting down.
GTCAAAGATGCTGATGTTGTCAAGTCAGCTTTATTTCTACAGCACTTTATTCAATACAGATTATTTCAAAGCAGCTTTACAGTAATAAACAGGAAAATAACAGAATCACTGGTCAAACTTCATCAAATATTAGATAAAACACAGATTCAGCATTAAAGCAGATCTACAGAGTCATTATTCAGATCAGCGTTGTTCTCTTCTGATAGTGTCAGTGCAGTCAGATCAACAATATTTCTGAATATGAATTTTTGTCATGGTGTTGTGTGTGTTCAGTGTGTGTGTGTGTGTGTGTGTGAAGGTGCGGAGCCATGCGCAGCGGTGCGTGGAGCGCCCGGACTCTGTCCCCTGTCCTCCTGCCCCGCTGGTTCTGTGACGCTGGAGCCGCTGGTCAGAGATCGGACCGGTTCCGGAGTCAGAAATCGGTCCGGTTCTTTAGCTCAGATCCTCCCGCTGCTCTTCCCGCACACGCGCGTGTCATCATCTGTGGAGGCGGAATCGTGGGAACATCAGTGGCCTATCACCTGTCCCGACTGGGCTGGAGGGAGATTGTGCTCCTGGAGCAGGGCAGGTGATCATCTATCTATCTATCTATCTATCTATCTATTCCTCTATCTATCTGTCTGTCTATCTATCTATCTATCTATTCCTCTATCTATCTATCTGTCTGTCTATCTATCTATCTATCTATCTATCTATCTATTCCTCTATCTATCTATCTATCTATCTATCTATCTATTCATCTATCTATCAATCTATCTATCTATCTATCTATCTATCTATCAATTCCTCTATCAATCTATCTATCTATCTATCTATCTATCTATCTATCTATCTATTCCTATATCTATCAATCTATCAATCTATCTATCTATATATTTGTCTATCTATCTATCTATCTATCTATTCCTCTATCTATCAATCAATCTATCTATCTATATCTATCTATATATATAGTCCTTAATCTATCTATCTATCTATCTATCTAATCTATCTATCTATCTATCTATCAATCTATTCCTCTATCTATCTATCTATCTATTCCTCTATCTATCAATCTATCTATCTATCTATCTATCTATCTATCTATCTATCAATCTATTCCTCTATCTATCTATCTATCTATCTATTCCTCTATCTATCTATCTATCTATCTATCTCTATCTATCTATCTATCTATCTATCTATCTATCTATCTATCTATCAATCTATTCCTCTATCTATCTATCTATCTATCTATCTATCTATCTATCTATCTATCTATCTATCTATCTATCTATCTATTCATCTATCCATCTATTCATCCATCCATCCATCTATCTATTCATCTATCCATCTATAAATAATCTCTGACCTTATATAAGCTATAATTTAGCATTAATCATGTCATCACCTGTGTGTGTGTGTGTGTGTGTGTTGTAGACTCGGAGCCGGTACGACGCGCTTCTGTGCTGGAATAGTCAGCGTTGCCAAACCTCTTTCTATTGAGAGTAAAATGGCAGATTATTCGAACGCACTCTATGAGCGTTTGGAGGAAGAGACGGGCGTTAAAACGGGTGAGAAACACCATCACTCCATGATCGATCGCTTACCGGAGTGTCAAACTCAACATTTCACATGTGCTTCATATTATAAAGTAATTGGCTTTGGCGTTTGTGTGTGTTTTCCAGGTTTCGTTCGGACCGGCTCTCTGTGTTTGGCTCAGAATCAGGATCGGTTCCTGTCGTTGAAGCGTCTGGCATCCAGGCTGAAGTGAGAGGCTTTCTGTTTCTCTCTGACCTCTATATGTGTTCAGTATGACCTTACTCTGACCTTACTCTGACATTACTCTGACTTTACTCTAACCTTACTCTGACTTTACTCTGACCTTACTCTGACCTTACTCTGACTTTACTCTGACCTTACTCTGACTTTACTCTGACTTTACTCTGACTTTACTCTGACCTTACTCTGACCTTACTCTGACATTACTCTGACATTACTCTGACTTTACTCTGACTTTACTCTGACTTTACTCTGACCTTACTCTGACCTTACTCTGACTTTACTCTGACTTTACTCTGACTTTACTCTGACCTTACTCTGACCTTACTCTGACCTTACTCTGACCTTACTCTGACTTTACTCTGACTTTACTCTGACTTTACTCTGACCTTACTCTGACTTTACTCTGACTTTACTCTAACCTTACTCTGACTTTACTCTGACCTTACTCTGACCTTACTCTGACTTTACTCTGACCTTACTCTGACTTTACTCTGACTTTACTCTGACTTTACTCTGACCTTACTCTGACCTTACTCTGACTTTACTCTGACATTACTCTGACATTACTCTGACTTTACTCTGACTTTACTCTGACTTTACTCTGACCTTACTCTGACTTTACTCTGACTTTACTCTGACTTTACTCTGACTTTACTCTGACCTTACTCTGACCTTACTCTGACTTTACTCTGATATTACTCTGACTTTACTCTGACTTTACGCTGACTTTACTCTGACTTTACTCTGACTTTACTCTGACCGTACTCTGACTTTACTCTGACTTTACTCTGACCTTACTCTGACTTTACTCTGACTTTACTCTGACTTTACTCTGACCTTACTCTGACCTTACTCTGACTTTACTCTGACATTACTCTGACATTACTCTGACTTTACTCTGACTTTACTCTGACTTTACTCTGACCTTACTCTGACCTTACTCTGACTTTACTCTGACTTTACTCTGACTTTACTCTGACCTTACTCTGACCTTACTCTGACCTTACTCTGACTTTACTCTGACCTTACTCTGACTTTACTCTGACTTTACTCTGACTTTACTCTGACCTTACTCTGACTTTACTCTGACCTTACTCTGACTTTACTCTGACTTTACTCTGACCTTACTCTGACCTTACTCTGACTTTACTCTGACCTTACTCTGACTTTACTCTGACTTTACTCTGACCTTACTCTGACTTTACTCTGACTTTACTCTGACCTTACTCTGACTTTACTCTGACCTTACTCTGACCTTACTCTGACCTTACTCTGACTTTACTCTGACCTTACTCTGACCTTACTCTGACCTTACTGACTTTACTCTGACCTTACTCTGACCTTACTCTGACTTTACTCTGACTTTACTCTGACTTTACTCTGACCTTACTCTGACCTTACTCTGACTTGACTCTGACCTTACTCTGACTTTACTCTGACCTTACTCTGACCTTACTCTGACTTTACTCTGACTTTATTCTGACCTTACTCTGACCTTACTCTGACATTACTCTGACTTTACTCTGACTTTACTCTGACTTTACTCTGACCTTACTCTGACCTTACTCTGACTTAATCTGACCTTACTCTGACTTTACTCTGACCTTACTCTGACCTTACTCTGACCTTACTCTGACCTTACGCTGACTTTACTCTGACTTTACTCTGACTTTACTCTGACCTTACTCAGACCTTACTCTGACTTTACTCTGACCTTACTCTGACCTTACTCTGACCTTACTCTGACCTTACTCTGACTTTACTCTGACCTTACTCTGACCTTACTCTGACCTTACTCTGACTTTACTCTGACCTTACTCTGACTTTACTCTGACATTACTCTGACCTTACTCTGACCTTACTCTGACCTTACTCTGACCTTACTCTGAACTTACTCTGACTTTACGCTGACTTTACTCTGACTTTACTCTGACTTTACTCTGACTTTACTCTGACTTTACTCTGACTTTACTCTGACCTTACTCTGACATTACGCTGACTTTACTCTGACTTTACTCTGACCTTACTCTGACCTTACTCTGACTTTACTCTGACCTTACTCTGACTTTACTCTGACCTTACTCTGACCTTACTCTGACTTTACTCTGAACTTACTCTGACCTTACTCTGACTTTACTCTGACATTACTCTGACCTTACTCTGACTTTACTCTGACTTTATTCTGACTTTACTCTGACTTTACTCTGACTTTACTCTGACCTTACTCTGACCTTACTCTGACTTTACTCTGACATTACTCTGACATTACTCTGACTTTACTCTGACCTTACTCTGACTTTACTCTGACCTTACTCTGACTTTACTCTGACTTTACTCTGACCTTACTCTGACCTTACTCTGACTTTACTCTGACCTTACTCTGACTTTACTCTGACTTTACTCTGACCTTACTCTGACCTTACTCTGACTTTACTCTGACCTTACTCTGACATTACTCTGACCTTACTCTGACCTTACTCTGACTTTACTCTGACCTTACTCTGACCTTACTCTGACTTTACTCTGACATTACTCTGACATTACTCTGACTTTACTCTGACCTTACTCTGACTTTACTCTGACCTTACTCTGACTTTACTCTGACCTTACTCTGACTTTACTCTGACATTACTCTGACCTTACTCTGACTTTACTCTGACTTTATTCTGACTTTACTCTGACTTTACTCTGACTTTACTCTGACCTTACTCTGACCTTACTCTGACTTTACTCTGACATTACTCTGACATTACTCTGACTTTACTCTGACCTTACTCTGACTTTACTCTGACCTTACTCTGACTTTACTCTGACCTTACTCTGACTTTACTCTGACTTTACTCTGACCTTACTCTGACCTTACTCTGACTTTACTCTGACCTTACTCTGACTTTACTCTGACTTTACTCTGACCTTACTCTGACCTTACTCTGACTTTACTCTGACCTTACTCTGACCTTACTCTGACTTTACTCTGACCTTACTCTGACTTTACTCTGACCTTACTCTGACTTTACTCTGACTTTACTCTGACCTTACTCTGACCTTACTCTGACTTTACTCTGACCTTACTCTGACTTTACTCTGACCTTACTCTGACTTTACTCTGACCTTACTCTGACTTTACTCTGACTTTACTCTGACCTTACTCTGACCTTACTCTGACTTTACTCTGACCTTACTCTGACCTTACTCTGACTTTACTCTGACTTTACTCTGACCTTACTCTGACCTTACTCTGACCTTACTCTGACTTTACTCTGACCTTACTCTGACCTTACTCTGGCCTTACTCTGACTTTACTCTGACCTTACTCTGACTTTACTCTGACATTACTCTGACCTTACTCTGACTTTACTCTGACCTTACTCTGACCTTACTCTGACCTTACTCTGAACTTACTCTGACTTTACGCTGACTTTACTCTGACTTTACTCTGACTTTACTCTGACTTTACTCTGACTTTATTCTGACTTTACTCTGACCTTACTCTGACATTACGCTGACTTTACTCTGACTTTACTCTGACTTTACTCTGACCTTACTCTGACCTTACTCTGACTTTACTCTGACTTTACTCTGACCTTACTCTGACCTTACTCTGACTTTACTCTGACTTTACTCTGAACTTACTCTGACCTTACTCTGACTTTACTCTGACATTACTCTGACCTTACTCTGACTTTACTCTGACCTTACTCTGACCTTACTCTGACCTTACTCTGACCTTACTCTGACTTTATTCTGACTTTACTCTGATTTTACTCTGACTTTACTCTGACCTTACTCTGAACTTACTCTGACTTTACTCTGACTTTACTCTGACCTTACTCTGACCTTACTCTGACTTTACTCTGACCTTACGCTGACTTTACTCTGACTTTACTCTGACTTTACTCTGACCTTACTCTGACTTTACTCTGACTTTACTCTGACTTTACTCTGACTTTACTCTGACCTTACTCTGACCTTACTCTGACTTTACTCTGACTTTATTCTGACTTTACTCTGACTTTATTCTGACTTTACTCTGACTTTACTCTGACCTTACTCTGACCTTACTCTGACTTTACTCTGACTTTACTCTGACCTTACTCTGACCTTACTCTGACTTTACTCTGACTTTACTCTGACCTTACTCTGACCTTACTCTGACTTTACTCTGACCTTACTCTGACCTTACTCTGTCTTTACTCTGACCTTACTCTGACTTTACTCTGACTTTACTCTGACCTTACGCTGACTTTACTCTGACTTTACTCTGACTTTACTCTGACCTTACTCTGACTTTACTCTGACCTTACTCTGACTTTACTCTGACTTTACTCTGACTTTACTCTGACCTTACTCTGACCTTACTCTGTCTTTACTCTGACTTTACTCTGACTTTACTCTGACCTTACTCTGACTTTACTCTGACCTTACTCTGACCTTACTCTGACCTTACTCTGACTTTACGCTGACTTTACTCTGACTTTACTCTGACCTTACTCTGACCTTACTCTGACTTTACTCTGACTTTACTCTGACCTTACTCTGACCTTACTCTGACCTTACTCTGACTTTACTCTGACCTTACTCTGACCTTACTCTGGCCTTACTCTGACTTTACTCTGACCTTACTCTGACTTTACTCTGACATTACTCTGACCTTACTCTGACTTTACTCTGACCTTACTCTGACCTTACTCTGACCTTACTCTGAACTTACTCTGACTTTACGCTGACTTTACTCTGACTTTACTCTGACTTTACTCTGACTTTACTCTGACTTTATTCTGACTTTACTCTGACCTTACTCTGACATTACGCTGACTTTACTCTGACTTTACTCTGACTTTACTCTGACCTTACTCTGACCTTACTCTGACTTTACTCTGACTTTACTCTGACCTTACTCTGACCTTACTCTGACTTTACTCTGACTTTACTCTGAACTTACTCTGACCTTACTCTGACTTTACTCTGACATTACTCTGACCTTACTCTGACTTTACTCTGACCTTACTCTGACCTTACTCTGACCTTACTCTGACCTTACTCTGACTTTATTCTGACTTTACTCTGATTTTACTCTGACTTTACTCTGACCTTACTCTGAACTTACTCTGACTTTACTCTGACTTTACTCTGACCTTACTCTGACCTTACTCTGACTTTACTCTGACCTTACGCTGACTTTACTCTGACTTTACTCTGACTTTACTCTGACCTTACTCTGACTTTACTCTGACTTTACTCTGACTTTACTCTGACTTTACTCTGACCTTACTCTGACCTTACTCTGACTTTACTCTGACTTTATTCTGACTTTACTCTGACTTTATTCTGACTTTACTCTGACTTTACTCTGACCTTACTCTGACCTTACTCTGACTTTACTCTGACTTTACTCTGACCTTACTCTGACCTTACTCTGACTTTACTCTGACTTTACTCTGACCTTACTCTGACCTTACTCTGACTTTACTCTGACCTTACTCTGACCTTACTCTGTCTTTACTCTGACCTTACTCTGACTTTACTCTGACTTTACTCTGACCTTACGCTGACTTTACTCTGACTTTACTCTGACTTTACTCTGACCTTACTCTGACTTTACTCTGACCTTACTCTGACTTTACTCTGACTTTACTCTGACTTTACTCTGACCTTACTCTGACCTTACTCTGTCTTTACTCTGACTTTACTCTGACTTTACTCTGACCTTACTCTGACTTTACTCTGACCTTACTCTGACCTTACTCTGACCTTACTCTGACTTTACGCTGACTTTACTCTGACTTTACTCTGACCTTACTCTGACTTTACTCTGACTTTACTCTGACTTTACTCTCATGTCGATCACTTCTAGAAGTCTGTTCTTCATTCTGGCAGTTCCCAATGAAATAACTGCATGAAAGTTATGGAACAACAGTAAATGTGGCCACTCTTTAGATCCTCACAGGTTGATCTCTGTGTGTGTGTGTGTGTGTGTGTGTGTGTAGGGTTCTAGGCGTGAGCTGTGACGTCATCAAACCCAGAGATGTGTCTCAGCTCCACCCGCTGGTGAATATCCATGATCTGGTCGGAGCTCTTCATCTGCCCGGCGACAGTGTCGTCTCCCCGCCGGATGTCAATCACGCGCTCGCTGTGGCGGCGGCGGCTCACGGTACGGCTAACGCCAAACACAGCATCACAGTCTCACTGATCATTGCCTCTGTCATCTCATTGGTCTTTCGTGTGTCAGGCGTGCAGATTTACGAACACACGAGTGTGAATCAGGTCCTGGTGAAGAACGGTCACGTGGCGGCGGTGGAGACCGACCGCGGATCCATCGAGTGCGAGTACTTCGTGAACTGTGCCGGACAGGTGCGTCTCTGCATGAGCTCTCATACACACGGTCCAGGACTCAGTGTCACGTAGATCTGCAAATAAATTGAAAGTTTAAATTGAACATGATGAAACGTTAGAATATGATCAGTGTGTTATTCTAATGTTGACCTCGCTCACTGCTAGCCTCATACAGACAAGCTAACACACAGAATAACATTATAGCTTTAACACACTCAAATGCAGTTTAGTGTGATAGTGTAGAGCCAGTGGAGCAGCGCTGCGTTACCTCACGAGTTTCACTCGTCTGATAAACTGAGTATTGTTTAGCACGTGTGTGTAGTTCGCTAGTATGAAATGTCCTTTATATCCGCGGCGTGTGGCGCTGAGATCTGTCTCTCATTAGCGATCGCGCTCTGCTTCACACCACAGTCATGCTAAACACATCAGTGTATTCACTCATCCACCAACATCATTAGATCCTTCAGCATGACGACAAGCTCCTTGATTCCGCTTATTCACTGTCATCAACATACGCCTGTGTTACTGTCAGAGCTTAGCGACCGCTAGCGGCGGAAACAATCACATATTGTAGCTTTAAATTGCGTACATGCGTTTCTCATCATATCCGTAAATAGAGAAGTTTCTCCGTCTGTTTTGCCGCGTGTCTGGTGTGGGAATGTGTCTGGTGTGTGTCTGGTGTGTGTCTGGTGTGTGTCTGGTGTGTGTCTGGTGTGTGTGTGTGTGTGTGTGTGTGTGTGTGTCTGGGGTTATTTGTCACAACGAACGGGAAAGGTTGACATGGAGCCTCTAAATCTCCAACCTCTGGAGAATCACTTTTTTTAAACAAACACTGAACAGAGGAGAGTCTGCTGGAGAAAAGAGAACAGTGTGTGTGTAGGGTTGCAAAATTCTGGGAATTTTCAAAGATGGAAACTTTCCATGGGAATTTATGGGAATTAACAGGAATTTATGGGAATAAACGGGAATAAACTGGGAATTTTCAAAGTTGAGGGTTGGCTCTTCATTGGGAACATAAATATAGTTGAGGAAAGTATATTTTAGCATAATCTTGACTAAAACAAACAGATGCCATTCAAATACACTTGAATATCCATGCCATTCCTCAATCACATGCACATAGCACACTGCTTACTGCACGGCTACTGAGACCACACCCCCTACTGGCACTGTGCACGGCTACTGAGACCACACCCCCTACTGGCACTGTGCACGGCTACTGAGACCACACCCCCTACTGGCACTGTGCATGGCTACTGAGACCACACCCCCTACTGGCACTGTGCATGGCTACACACATTTGAGCCTGTGGACTAAACAAAGTGAAGTAAGTTTTGATGATATTATGGGGAAATATATTTATTAAATGTTTAAATTGCAAATATCACATACAAATGTATTCATCTAGTAGATAGCAAGCTGATAAGTTAGATGCTAAATAAGCTAGCATAACTTTATTTACCACGTAAGTAGGGCTGGGCGGTATGACGGTATATATCGTTACCGCGGAAGAAAATATCCAGCGTAACAGATTTTTTTATTCCGTGTATACCGCGACATGTAAATAAGTAGGCGTGGTTAACTCGCGTGCAGCGTGCGCGATACTGAGACACTGATATTTGTCAAAGAAACATGAAGAAAGACCAAGAGGATCCACAAAAGGAATTACGTTTTCAAAATTAAGGTGATATTTTCGGGGGGGAAGGCGCAGAAGTCAACTAGAGCAGTGCAGCACACTGAAAGTTTAGACATGCTCGCAACGGGGCTTACTTGACAACAAGTTCATATATCAATATTCTAACAAACAGAAATAACCTTAAATAATGTATCTATCCGTCTCTTATGTGTACAGTTACTTTCAGAGAGGTAAGCGGTTGCCGTGGTAATGAATTTTCCAAAATTCCCCAGCTTAACTTCCCATGGAAATTTACCGGAAACTTTCCGCCCCTTTGCAACCCTGTGTGTGTGTGTGTGTGTGTGTGTGTGTGTGAACAGAGGAGAGTCTGCTGGAGAAAAGAGTGTGTGTGTGTGTGTGTGTGTGTGAACAGAGGAGAGTCTGCTGGAGAAAAGATAATGTGTGTGTGTGTGTGTGTGTGTGTGTGTGTGTGTGAACAGAGGAGCGTCTGCTGGAGAGAAGAGAATGGTGTGTGTGTGTGTGTGTGTGTGTGTGAACAGAGGAGAGTCTGCTTGAGAAAAGAGAACAGTGTGTGTGTGTGTGTGTGTGTGTGTGTGTGTGTGTGTGTGTGTGTGTGAACAGAGGAGCGTCTGCTGGAGAGAAGAGATCGAGACAGAGCTCGTAATAAAACAAGAATCAGCATTAGCTTGGCTTCAGGAGACGGAGAACTGAGGGATTGGGAGTGTTGTCCGCGACGAGGAGATGATGTGTTTTATTCAACAGATAAACTGCTCTCTCAGTCTCTAGAGCTCTCTGGAAAGAATTCTCTATTGGGAAGATCATTTAATTATTACAGTAACACGTACAGTAGCTGTTCTGTAAAGGGAACTAAAGTTTCATGGTGACACACGGACTGTTTTGAAAGTGACACATATGTTCCTAGTAAATGTTCCTGAAAAGTATAAGCTCGCTCTGTGTCTTTATTCAGTGCATACACTCGGTGTACTTAACAAAACATGGTGTCAGAAGAAAAACGGAGAGGAGGAGGACAGTAGAAAGACGAACTAAATCTGTGAAGCAAAACAACATCCGGGAAAAGGAAGGAAGATGGACGGAGAAGCAACGGCGCAACAGTTAGCTCCACAGCTAGCGCCGCAAGGCAAGTTCAACTTCTCCAATGCTAACGAATGGCCGAGATGGTTTAAGCGCTTCGAACGCTACAGAATAGCGTCAGGATTGGATAAACAATCGTCAGAGTTTCAAGTGAATGCCTTTATGTATGCAGCCGGCGACGATGCCGAAGATATCCTAAAAGTGTTACCCCTCACAGACGAACAAAAGAAGTCCTACGATGCGGTTACAGAGGCTTTCACGGCGCACTGTTAGCAAGCGGAACGTTATTTTCAAAAGAGCACGCTTCAACAGACGATATCAAGAGCCCGGTGAGAGTGTTGAGTCCTTTATAACAGCGGTGCACACGCTGGCCGAACACTGGGAATTTGGGGTCTTGAGAGAACAGTTAATTAGGGACCGAATTGTGGTTGGCATTAGTGATGCTAAATTATCAGAAAGTCTACAGTTGGACGCTGATTTGACACTAGCTAAAGCCATGACAAGAGTGAGACAGAGTGCAGCAGTAAAAAAGCAGCAGCCAGTGTTACGAGGGACAGAGCAAGCGCCCGGACAGGTTGAAGCAATACAGCAAAAACACACCAAATGGCGAAAAGCGGCCAAAGATAAACCGGAGTCAAAGACATCTGAATGCAGGAGTTGTCACAAAAAGGGACATTTTGCAAAGAAATGCAGATCGGCTGGGGGGGTCCATGAAATCTCAGAGGCACAAATGGGGAGCAAAAACGAGGAGGATTTTGCTTTCCTAGGAGAGGTGGGCTCTGAGGGTGAGGACGTGTGGATAGAGACAGTGCAGTTAAATGGAGAAGCAACTGTTTTCAAACTGGATACTGGAGCAAGTGTTACAGCACTTCCAAGAAGCAGTTACTCCATTAAAAAGCATGGGACACTGCAACCGCCACTCAAAGTGCTGTATGGACCAGGAAACTACAGACTGGAGGTAAAAGGACGCTTTAAAGGTGAGCTGAGTCACGAAAAAGTAACAACAGAACAAGACATTTATGTTGTTAAAGATTTGACTAAGGCGCTACTGGGCCTTCCTGCTATAAAAGCACTCAAGCTAATAAGGCGTGTCCACACTGTACAAACCCATCAAGAGGATTTTAAGGCGCAATACCCTACAGTGTTTTCAGGCTTGGGAAAATTAAAGGAGCCCTACAAAATAGAACTGGAGCCAGGTGCTGTCCCGTACGCTTTGTCATCCCCACGCCGCGTGCCTCTACCACTGCGAGATAAGGTCCAGGCGGAGCTGAAGCGCATGGAGGACATGGGGGTGATTACAAAGGTGACCCAGCCCAGACCCTGGTGCGCAGGCATGGTTGTGGCGCCAAAAGCTCAGCCAGGAAAGATTCGGCTGTGCGTGGACCTGACGCACTTGAACCAGTGGGTGCGGAGAGAGAGACACATTCTCCCAGCAGTAGACCACACACTGGCCATGCTGGCCGGGGCAAAAGTGTTCACGAAGTTGGATGCAACCTCCGGTTTCTGGCAGATCCCATTGTCGGAGGCGAGCCAGCTCCTCACTACATTCATCACCCCATTCGGGCGATATGCATTCAATCGCCTTCCGTTTGGGATCTCATCAGCCCCGGAGCGCTTCCAGCGTCGTATGTCGCAGATGTTGGAGGGGTGCGACGGAGTGGTGTGTCATGGGGACGACATAGTCGTGTATGGAGAGGACATACAGCAGCACAATGTGAGACTGCACCAGGTGCTGAAGAGACTGAGAGAGGAAGGACTCACGCTGAATGAAAAAAGTGAGTTTACAAAAGATAACATCATGTTTGTGGGTCATCGTGTCACAGCAGGTGGCGTGACGCCGGATGCAGACAAGGTCAGAGCCATCATGGAGATGCCCGAACCAAAGGGAGTTGAAGACGTGAGGAGAGTGATGGGGATGGTGAACTATCTGGGCAAGTTTTTACCCCATCTTGCGTCATACACCAGGCC
>NC_137127.1:48733761-48743761 GCF_949319135.1 Squalius cephalus | reverse complement strand
ACAGTATCAGGAAGACTATTCCAGAGTTTTGGAGCTAAATGTGAAAATGCTCTCCCTCCTTTGGTGGATCTGGATATCCTAGGTATGACCAAAAGCCTCGAATTTAGTGATCTTAAAGAGCGCGATGGATTATAGGGCGATAGAAGGTCCGTTAAATAGACTGGATCTAAGCCGTTTAGGGCTTTATAAGTCAGTAGCAATACCTTGTAATTAATACGTGACTTTATAGGTAACCAATGTAGTGATGTTAAAATCGGTGTTATATGATCATATTTTCTTGATCTAGTAAGAACTCTAGCGGCGGCATTTTGGACTAACTGTAGCTTGTTTATTGAGGATGCAGGACAACCAGCTAATAAAGCATTACAGTAATCTAGTCTCGAGGTCATGAACGCATGAACTAACTTTTCTGCATCAGAAACTGATAGCATGTTACGTAGCTTAGCAATGTTTCTAAGGTGGAAAAAGGCTGTTCTTGTAACATATGAAATATGATTTTCAAAAGACAGGTTGCAGTCTAGTATAACACCCAGGTCTTTTACTGTAGAGGATAAAGTAACAGGACATCCTACGATGTTAAAGTTGTAGAGTGAGAGGTTTTGTGGGCGGTTTTTCTGTCTTGTGTGGATTTAATAAAAGAAAATTGCGCGTCATCCAATCTTTTATATCTTTAACACACTCTGTCAATTTGGATAATTTAGCGTTTTCATCTGGCCGTGATGAAATATAGATTTGAGTGTCATCAGCATAACAATGGAAACTAATTCCATGTTTCCTTATAATATTTCCAAGTGGCAGCATATATATTGAGAATAATAGAGGGCCTAAGACAGATCCCTTCGGCACTCCATAGTTTACTGGAGTTATGATCGATTTTTCTCCATTTAAATAAACAAAATGGTAGCGGTCAGATAGGTATGATCTGAACCAGCTTAATGCTTGTCCTTGAACACCAGTATAATTTTGTAGTCGATCTAAGAGTATTGTGTGATCTATAGTATCGAACGCAGCACTAAGATCAAGTAAAACTAGTATTGAGATACAGCCTTGGTCAGAAGCTAATAGTAAATCATTTGTGATTTTAACGAGCGCAGTTTCAGTGCTATGGTGCGGCCTGAATCCAGACTGAAACTTTTCATAGATGTAATTTTTTTGCAAGAAAGAGCCCAGTTGGGCAGACACAACTTTTTCTAGTATTTTAGACATAAAAGGTAGATTTGAAATGGGTCTATAATTTGCTAGATTATGTGGATCTAATTGTGGTTTCTTAATGAGTGGTTTTATAACTGCCAGTTTAAATGTTCTTGGAACATGACCTAAAGATAAAGATGAGTTAATAATATTGAGGAGAGGCTCTTCCACTACAGGTAACACTTCTTTCAGTAGTTTAGTTGGTATAGGATCTAATAAACATGTTGTTGTTTTAGATGAAGTGATAAGTTTAACTCTTTTTGTTCTATAGTTGTAAAGCACTGTAATTGTTCTTGCGGGGTGATAATTGAGGCTGAATTATAAGGCGCGATTGAGGATTGAACGTTTACAATTGTGGTTCTGATGTTTTCTATTTTCTCAGTGAAGAACTTCATGAAATCATTACTACTAAACTGTAACGGAATATTTTGTTCAGGTGACATCTGTTTATTTGTTAGTCTAGCCACGGTGTTAAATAAGAACCTAGGATTGTTTTGGTTGTTTTCTATTAGTTTGCGTAGATGCTCAGCCCTGGCCGCTTTTAGGGCCTTTTTATAACGTGACATACTGTCTTTCCATGCGATTCTAAAGACCTCTAAATTAGTTTGTTTCCATCTACGCTCTAAATTACGGGTTTCTCTCTTTAAAACATGCGTAGTATTGTTGTACCAGGGTGCTTTACTTTTCTCTCTGACCTTTTTTAATCTAATGCGTGCAACAATATCCAATGTTCCAGAGAGAATGGTGCTCATAGTGCTAGTTAATTCCTCAAGTTCATCTGTTTGTTTGGGTTCACTGAGCAGCTGAGACAGATCAGATAAGCAATTTGAAAAATGATCTATGGTGGATGGAAGGATTGTTCTGCCTGGTCGATAATGCGGCGCAGCATGATATATTACAGGAGTACGTAATATGCAAGTTACCATGTAATGGTCAGTGACATCGTCACTTTGTGGAATGATATCTATATCGGTTGGATCGGTTCCATGTGATATAATTAAATCGAGTGTATGATTAAAACGATGAGTTGGTCCGGTAACGTTTTGCTTGACCCCAAAGGAGTTTAATAAATCTGTAAACGCAGCCCCTAACGCATCATTTGAATTATCTACGTGGATATTAAAGTCTCCAACAATTAATTCTTTATCGACATTAACTAATAGGTCTGAGAGAAAATCTGCAAACTCTTTTAGGAAATCAGCGTAAGGCCCAGGCGGTCTATATACGGTAGCCAAGGCTAGAGATAATAGGGATGTTTTTCGAACATCTAAGTGCGTAACATTTAGTACAAGTACTTCAAACGAAATAAACTTATAGCCCGTTTTCTGAGTAACACTAAGAAAATCTCTATAGATTGTTGCAGCACCGCCGCCACGACCAATCAGACGGGGCTCGTGCTTATAGGAGTATCCTGATGGAGTAGACTCATTTAGACCGAAATGGTTTCAGTATGGTTTAAATCAGGTTTCAGTAAGGCAAAGTACATCAAAGCTATTATCTGTGACTATTTCATTTACAATAACTGCCTTAGGTGTGAGTGATCTAATGTTTAGAAGACCTAGCTTTAGAAATTGTTTTTGATTACTAATAGCAACATTTTCTGGTTTAATAACAATTAGATTTTTCCTAGATCCTGCAGTAGTTTTATTATTTGATCTCACTAAACGAGGTATAGACACAGTTTCTATGCAATGTTCAACACTAGTATTTATATCAGTTAAATTGGTGCAGCAGAGACTATGATTTGGACTTTTGGTTACTAGTCAAAAGGTATTTAACATTTTGGAGATGTTATCTGACAGAAGATCCGATCCGAATCTGCTTGGGTGTAAGCCATCGACACGGAAAAGCCTAGGACGCTCCCAAAACAGATTCCAATTATTTACAAAGAGCAGTTTCTGCTCATTGCACCATGACATTAACCATTCATTTAGCGCGAATAATCTACTAAACTTTTCATGACCTAGTCGGTACGTGGGAAGCGGTCCTGACACAATGATCGTTATATCAGGCGATGTGCTGCGTACCGTATCGATCAGATTCCTGAAGTCTTTCTTCAGAACCTCCGTCTGGCACAGCCTGATGTCGTTCACTCCCGCGTGCAGGACCACAGTTCCGACGCGCTCGTTCAGAATCTCGGGAACGTAAGCAGCGATTTCAGAGGAAAGCAGTGACTATGCACCTTACTTTTACCTAACGTAACGTGTACGTGTCGAACGATGGAATCGCCGATGATCACAGCATCGCGTTCTGTTTCGCGAAGAGGGGAGAAGCGGTTTTGGGTGGATATCTCGAAAACCGGGAGGGTCGGAGAGAGTTTTCTAGGTCTAGACCTTACTCGCGTCTTCCGCTGCGGAACCATCCAGGCTTCGTGGTGGCGTGTTGGAGCCGGAGTGAATGAGACCAGGTGTGTGTAATGCAGTGTGTTGCGTGTGTACAGTGGTGAATCAGGTGTGTGTAATGCAGTGTGTTGTGTGTGTACAGTGGTGAATCAGGTGTGTGTAATGCAGTGTGTTGTGTGTGTGCAGTGGTGAATCAGGAGTGTGTAATGCAGTGTGTTGTGTGTGTACAGTGGTGAATCAGGAGTGTGTAATGCAGTGTGTTGTGTGTGTGCAGTGGTGAATCAGGTGTGTGTAATGCAGTGTGTTGTGTGTGTGCAGTGGTGAATCAGGAGTGTGTAATGCAGTGTGTTGTGTGTGTACAGTGGTGAATCAGGTGTGTGTAATGCGGTGTGTTGTGTGTGTGTGCAGTGGTGAATTAGGTGTGTGTAATGCAGTGTGTTGTGTGTGTACAGTGGTGAACCAGGTGTGTAATGCAGTGTGTTGTGTGTGTGCAGTGGTGAATCAGGGGTGTGTAATGCAGTGTGTTGTGTGTGTGCAGTGGTGAATCAGGTGTGTGTAATGCAGTGTGTTGTGTGTGTACAGTGGTGAATCAGGTGTGTGTAATGCAGTGTGTTGCGTGTGTACAGTGGTGAATCAGGTGTGTGTAATGCGGTGTGTTGTGTGTGTACAGTGGTGAATCAGGAGTGTGTAATGCAGTGTGTTGTGTGTGTGTGCAGTGGTGAATCAGGTGTGTGTAATGCAGTGTGTTGTGTGTGCGCAGTGGTGAACCAGGTGTGTAATGCAGTGTGTTGTGTGTGTGCAGTGGTGAATCAGGGGTGTGTAATGCAGTGTGTTGTGTGTGTGCAGTGGTGAATCAGGTGTGTGTAATGCAGTGTGTTGTGTGTGTACAGTGGTGAATCAGGAGTGTGTAATGCAGTGTGTTGTGTGTGTGCAGTGGTGAATCAGGGGTGTGTAATGCAGTGTGTTGTGTGTGTGCAGTGCTGAATCAGGTGTGTGTAATGCAGTGTGTTGTGTGTGTGCAGTGGTGAATCAGGGGTGTGTAATGCAGTGTGTTGTGTGTGCGCAGTGGTGAACCAGGTGTGTAATGCAGTGTGTTGTGTGTGTGCAGTGGTGAATCAGGGGTGTGTAATTCAGTGTGTTGTGTGTGTACAGTGGTGAATCAGGTGTGTGTAATGCAGTGTGTTGTGTGTGTACAGTGGTGAATCAGGTGTGTAATGCAGTGTGTTGTGTGTGTGCAGTGGTGAATCAGGGGTGTGTAATGCAGTGTGTTGTGTGTGTGCAGTGGTGAATCAGGTGTGTGTAATGCAGTGTGTTGTGTGTGTGCAGTGGTGAATCAGGTGTGTGTACTGCAGTGTGTTGTGTGTGTGCAGTGGTGAATCAGGTGTGTAATGCAGTGTGTTGTGTGTGTGCAGTGGTGAATCAGGTGTGTAATGCAGTGTGTTGTGTGTGTGCAGTGGTGAATCAGGTGTGTAATGCAGTGTGTTGTGTGTGTGCAGTGGTGAATCAGGAGTGTGTAATGCAGTGTGTTGTGTGTGTACAATGGTGAATCAGGTGTGTGTACTGCAGTGTGTTGTGTGTGTGCAGTGGTGAATCAGGTGTGTGTAATGCAGTGTGTTGTGTGTGTAGTGGTGAATCAGGAGTGTGTAATGCAGTGTTGTGTGTGTGCAGTGGTGAATCAGGAGTGTGTAATGCAGTGTGTTGTGTGTGTGCAGTGGTGAATCAGGTGTGTGTAATGCAGTGTGTTGTGTGTGTAGTGGTGAATCAGGTGTGTAATGCAGTGTGTTGTGTGTGTAGTGGTGAATCAGGAGTGTGTAATGCAGTGTGTTGTGTGTGTGCAGTGGTGAATCAGGTGTGTGTAATGCAGTGTGTAATGCAGTGTGTTGTGTGTGTGCAGTGGTGAATCAGGAGTGTGTAATGCAGTGTGTTGTGTGTGTGCAGTGGTGAATCAGGTGTGTAATGCAGTGTGTTGTGTGTGTGCAGTGGTGAATCAGGAGTGTGTAATGCAGTGTGTTGTGTGTGTGCAGTGGTGAATCAGGTGTGTGTAATGCAGTGTGTTGTGTGTGTGCAGTGGTGAATCAGGTGTGTGTAATGCAGTGTGTTGTGTGTGTGCAGTGGTGAATCAGGAGTGTGTAATGCAGTGTGTTGTGTGTGTGCAGTGGTGAATCAGGTGTGTGTAATGCGGTGTGTTGTGTGTGTGCAGTGGTGAATCAGGTGTGTGTAATGCAGTGTGTTGTGTGTGTGCAGTGGTGAATCAGGAGTGTGTAATGCGGTGTGTTGTGTGTGTGCAGTGGTGAATCAGGTGTGTGTAATGCGGTGTGTTGTGTGTGTGCAGTGGTGAATCAGGTGTGTGTAATGCAGTGTGTTGTGTGTGTGCAGTGGTGAATCAGGTGTGTAATGCAGTGTGTTGTGTGTGTGCAGTGGTGAATCAGGAGTGTGTAATGCAGTGTGTTGTGTGTGTGCAGTGGTGAATCAGGTGTGTGTAATGCAGTGTGTTGTGTGTGTGCAGTGGTGAATCAGGAGTGTGTAATGCAGTGTGTTGTGTGTGTGCAGTGGTGAATCAGGTGTGTAATGCAGTGTGTTGTGTGTGTGCAGTGGTGAATCAGGAGTGTGTAATTGCAGTGTGTTGTGTGTGTGCAGTGGTGAATCAGGTGTGTGTAATGCAGTTTGTTGTGTGTGTGCAGTGGTGAATCAGGAGTGTGTAATGCGGTGTGTTGTGTGTGTGCAGTGGTGAATCAGGAGTGTGTAATTGCAGTGTGTTGTGTGTGTGCAGTGGTGAATCAGGTGTGTGTAATGCAGTGTGTTGTGTGTGTGCAGTGGTGAATCAGGTGTGTGTAATGCAGTGTGTTGTGTGTGTGCAGTGGTGAATCAGGTGTGTGTAATGCAGTGTGTTGTGTGTGTGCAGTGGTGAATCAGGTGTGTGTAATGCAGTGTGTTGTGTGTGTACAGTGGTGAATCAGGAGTGTGTAATGCAGTGTGTTGTGTGTGTGCAGTGGTGAATCAGGTGTGTGTAATGCAGTGTGTTGTGTGTGTGCAGTGGTGAATCAGGTGTGTGTAATGCAGTGTGTTGTGTGTGTGCAGTGGTGAATCAGGTGTGTGTAATGCAGTGTGTTGTGTGTGTACAGTGGTGAATCAGGTGTGTGTAATGCAGTGTGTTGTGTGTGTGCAGTGGTGAATCAGGTGTGTGTAATGCAGTGTGTTGTGTGTGTACAGTGGTGAATCAGGAGTGTGTAATGCAGTGTGTTGTGTGTGTGCAGTGGTGAATCAGGTGTGTGTAATGCAGTGTGTTGTGTGTGTGCAGTGGTGAATCAGGAGTGTGTAATGCAGTGTGTTGTGTGTGTGCAGTGGTGAATCAGGAGTGTGTAATGCAGTGTGTTGTGTGTGTGCAGTGGTGAATCAGGAGTGTGTAATGCAGTGTGTTGTGTGTGTGCAGTGGTGAATCAGGAGTGTGTAATGCAGTGTGTTGTGTGTGTGCAGTGGTGAATCAGGTGTGTGTAATGCAGTGTGTTGTGTGTGTGCAGTGGTGAATCAGGTGTGTGTAATGCAGTGTGTTGTGTGTGTACAGTGGTGAATCAGGAGTGTGTAATGCAGTGTGTTGTGTGTGTGCAGTGGTGAATCAGGAGTGTGTAATGCAGTGTGTTGTGTGTGTGCAGTGGTGAATCAGGAGTGTGTAATGCAGTGTGTTGTGTGTGTGCAGTGGTGAATCAGGTGTGTGTAATGCAGTGTGTTGTGTGTGTACAGTGGTGAATCAGGAGTGTGTAATTGCAGTGTGTTGTGTGTGCGCAGTGGTGAATCAGGTGTGTGTAATGCAGTGTGTTGTGTGTGTACAGTGGTGAATCAGGTGTGTGTAATGCAGTGTGTTGTGTGTGTACAGTGGTGAATCAGGTGTGTGTAATGCAGTGTGTTGTGTGTGTACAGTGGTGAATCAGGAGTGTGTAATGCAGTGTGTTGTGTGTGTGCAGTGGTGAATCAGGTGTGTAATGCAGTGTGTTGTGTGTGTGCAGTGGTGAATCAGGTGTGTGTAATGCAGTGTGTTGTGTGTGTGCAGTGGTGAATCAGGTGTGTGTAATGCAGTGTGTTGTGTGTGTGCAGTGGTGAATCAGGAGTGTGTAATTGCAGTGTGTTGTGTGTGTACAGTGGTGAATCAGGAGTGTGTAATGCAGTGTGTTGTGTGTGTGCAGTGGTGAATCAGGTGTGTGTAATGCAGTGTGTTGTGTGTGTGTGCAGTGGTGAATCAGGTGTGTGTAATGCAGTGTGTTGTGTGTACAGTGGTGAATCAGGAGTGTGTAATGCAGTGTGTTGTGTGTGTACAGTGGTGAATCAGGAGTGTGTAATGCAGTGTGTTGTGTGTGTACAGTGGTGAATCAGGTGTGTGTAATGCAGTGTGTTGTGTGTGTGTGCAGTGGTGAATCAGGAGTGTGTAATGCAGTGTGTTGTGTGTGTACAGTGGTGAATCAGGAGTGTGTAATGCAGTGTGTTGTGTGTGTACAGTGGTGAATCAGGTGTGTGTAATGCAGTGTGTTGTGTGTACAGTGGTGAATCAGGAGTGTGTAATGCAGTGTGTTGTGTGTGTGCAGTGGTGAATCAGGTGTGTGTAATGCAGTGTGTTGTGTGTGTGCAGTGGTGAATCAGGTGTGTGTAATGCAGTGTGTTGTGTGTGTGCAGTGGTGAATCAGGTGTGTGTAATGCAGTGTGTTGTGTGTGTGCAGTGGTGAATCAGGTGTGTGTAATGCAGTGTGTTGTGTGTGTGCAGTGGTGAATCAGGTGTGTGTAATGCAGTGTGTTGTGTGTGTGCAGTGGTGAATCAGGAGTGTGTAATGCAGTGTGTTGTGTGTGTGCAGTGGTGAATCAGGTGTGTGTAATGCAGTGTGTTGTGTGTGTGCAGTGGTGAATCAGGTGTGTGTAATGCAGTGTGTTGTGTGTGTGCAGTGGTGAATCAGGTGTGTGTAATGCAGTGTGTTGTGTGTGTGCAGTGGTGAATCAGGTGTGTGTAATGCAGTGTGTTGTGTGTGTGCAGTGCTGAATCAGGAGTGTGTAATGCAGTGTGTTGTGTGTGTGCAGTGGTGAATCAGGTGTGTGTAATGCAGTGTGTTGTGTGTGTGCAGTGGTGAATCAGGTGTGTGTAATGCAGTGTGTTGTGTGTGTGCAGTGGTGAATCAGGTGTGTGTAATGCAGTGTGTTGTGTGTGTGCAGTGGTGAATCAGGTGTGTGTAATGCAGTGTGTTGTGTGTGTGCAGTGCTGAATCAGGAGTGTGTAATGCAGTGTGTTGTGTGTGTACAGTGGTGAATCAGGTGTGTGTAATGCGGTGTGTTGTGTGTGTGCAGTGGTGAATCAGGTGTGTGTAATGCGGTGTGTTGTGTGTGTGCAGTGCTGAATCAGGTGTGTGTAATGCAGTTTGTTGTGTGTGTGCAGTGGTGAATCAGGAGTGTGTAATGCAGTGTGTTGTGTGTGTACAGTGGTGAATCAGGTGTGTGTAATGCAGTGTGTTGTGTGTACAGTGGTGAATCAGGTGTGTGTAATGCAGTGTGTTGTGTGTGTGCAGTGGTGAATCAGGTGTGTGTAATGCAGTGTGTTGTGTGTGTGCAGTGGTGAATCAGGAGTGTGTAATGCAGTGTGTTGTGTGTGTGCAGTGGTGAATCAGGAGTGTGTAATGCAGTGTGTTGTGTGTGTGCAGTGGTGAATCAGGTGTGTGTAATGCAGTGTGTTGTGTGTGTGCAGTGGTGAATCAGGTGTGTGTAATGCAGTGTGTTGTGTGTGTGTGCAGTGGTGAATCAGGAGTGTGTAATGCAGTGTGTTGTGTGTGTGCAGTGGTGAATCAGGTGTGTGTAATGCAGTGTGTTGTGTGTGTGCAGTGGTGAATCAGGTGTGTGTAATGCAGTGTGTTGTGTGTGTGCAGTGGTGAATCAGGTGTGTGTAATTGCAGTGTGTTGTGTGTGTACAGTGGTGAATCAGGTGTGTGTAATGCAGTGTGTTGTGTGTGTGCAGTGGTGAATCAGGTGTGTGTAATGCAGTGTGTTGTGTGTGTACAGTGGTGAATCAGGAGTGTGTAATGCAGTGTGTTGTGTGTGTACAGTGGTGAATCAGGAGTGTGTAATGCAGTGTGTTGTGTGTGTACAGTGGTGAATCAGGTGTGTGTACTGCAGTGTGTTGTGTGTGTGCAGTGGTGAATCAGGTGTGTGTAATGCAGTGTGTTGTGTGTGTACAGTGGTGAATCAGGAGTGTGTAATGCAGTGTGTTGTGTGTGTGTACAGTGGTGAATCAGGTGTGTGTAATGCAGTGTGTTGTGTGTGTGCAGTGGTGAATCAGGAGTGTGTAATGCAGTGTGTTGTGTGTGTGCAGTGGTGAATCAGGTGTGTGTAATGCAGTGTGTTGTGTGTGTACAGTGGTGAATCAGGAGTGTGTAATGCAGTGTGTTGTGTGTGTACAGTGGTGAATCAGGAGTGTGTAATGCAGTGTGTTGTGTGTGTAC
>NC_137127.1:48568761-48731261 GCF_949319135.1 Squalius cephalus | reverse complement strand
TTGTAGTTAGGGTGAGTTTCACATCCCTAGCTTTAGGAAGGTGTGTATGCCGTCATACGGTGTGTGAAACGCCTGTGGTCTCAGTGTAACTCAGGCTTGTTCAGTATGTGAAGATATTTCCAGCTTGTTCGCTGACCTTTATTCTTTATTATTACCCCTCCTCTGTCTCCGTCTGTCCTTGTCTTCTCCTTGAACTCTTCAACATGTTTTCCTTGCTCTCACTTGTAAGATGGAAAAAATGAAATCATGTTGTCTTATAAATTGCTGTTCTTGCTGTTCTTGTTAACATTTGTTAAACTGGTGTTGTGAGTGGTGTAGTAGTCGTTGCTCAACCGCTGAGATCTAACTTTAGCAGTGCCGTGATCGTCCGCTCCTGCGTCTCGTCTTTCAAACGCTTGGGAATGTTTGTTCTGTCATAATGACCCACACATCAGATTGGCTTTATTAGCGCTAGTTAAAAGTCTGATGCAGGATACGAAACTCTACGAGCGAAGGTCGCTGAAAGATGAAACAATAACCAGCCAGTCAGATTTCTTACCCAGCCAATTTATCAAAAGCAAAAAATGAATTTAGCGTGCTTTACTTTATACATAAATGTTTGTAGATTAGTCATTGTAATTTGCACATAAAATGGATCTTCCCGAAAACTCCACCCTGGATTTGTAAAGGCTTTGTTACTTCAGATTTGATAGTTAAACGTGTATGTTAATGGATTTCGGTCATTCATATATATATATATATATATATATATACAGTGGGGAGAACAAGTATTTGATACACTGCCGATTTTGCAGGTTTTCACACTTACAAAGCATATAGAAGTCTGTAATTTTTATCATAGGTACACTTCAACTGTGAGTGACGGAATCTAAAACAAAAATCCAGAAAATCACATTGTATGATTTTTAAGTAATTAATTTGCATTTTATTGCATGACATAAGTATTTGATACATCAGAAAAGCAGAACTTAATATTTGGTTCAGAAACATTTGTTTGCAATTACAGAGATCATACGTTTCCTGTAGTTCAGGTTTGCACACACTGCAGGGATTCTGGCCCACTCCTCCATACAGACCTTCTCCAGATCCTTCAGGTTTCGGGGCTGTCGCTGGGCAATACGGACTTTCAGCTCCTCCAAAGATTTTCTATTGGGTTCAGGTCTGGAGACTGGCTAGGCCACTCCAGGACCTTGAGATGCTTCTTACGGAGCCACTCCTTAGTTGCCCTGGCTGTGTGTTTCGGGTCGTTGTCATGCTGGAAGACCCAGCCACGACCCATCTTCAATGCTCTTACTGAGGGAAGGAGGTTGTTGGCCGAGATCTGGCGATACATGGCCCCATCCATCCTCCCCTCAATACGGTGCAGTCGTCCTGTCCCCTTTGCAGAAGAGCATCCCCAAAGAATGATGTTTCCACCTCCATGCTTCACGGTTGGGATGGTGTTCTTGGGGTTGTACTCATCCTTCTTCTTCCTCCAAACACAGTGAGTGGAGTTTAGACCAAAAAGCTCTATTTTTGTCTCATCAGACCACATGACCTTCTCCCATTCCTCCTCTGGATCATCCAGATGGTCATTGGCAAACTTCAGACGGGCTTCGACATGCGCTGGCTTGAGCAGGGGGACCTTGCGTGCGCTGCAGGATTTTAATCCATGACGGCGTAGTGTGTTGCTACTGGTTCTCTTTGAGACTGTGGTCCCAGCTCTCTTCAGGTCATTGACCAGGTCCTGCCGTGTAGTTCTGGGCTGATCCCTCACCTTCCTCATGATCATTGATGCCCCACGAGGTGAGATCTTGCATGGTGCCCCAGACCGAGGGAGATTGACCGTCATCTTGAACTTCTTCCATTTTCTAATAATTGCGCCAACAGTCGTTTCCTTCTCACCAAGCTGCTTGCCTATTGTCCTGAAGACGATCCCAGCCTTGTGCAGGGCTACAATTTTATCCCTGATGTCCTTACACAGCTCTCTGGTCTTGGCCATTGTGGAGAGGTTGGAGTCTGTTTGATTGAGTGTGTGGACAGGTGTCTTTTATACAGGTAACGAGTTCAAACAGGTGCAGTTAATACAGGTAATTAGTGGAGAACAGGAGGGCTTCTTAAAGAAAAACTAACAGGTCTGTGAGAGCCGGAATTCTTACTGGTTGGTAGGTGATTCAATACTTATGTCATGCAATAAAATGCAAATTAATTATTTAAAAATCATACAATGTGATTTTCAGGATTTTTGTTTTAGATTCCGTCACTCACAGTTGAAGTGTACCTATGATAAAAAATTACAGACCTCTACATGCTTTATAAGTAGGAAAACCTGCAAAATCTGCAGTGTATCAAATACTTGTTCTCCCCACTGTATATATATATGGCATGCATGCATTCACAGTTGGTATAATCCTGCCCTCTACATGACTTACATCTGCTTCCATTATTATCACGAGAGTTTCAGCTTCACTGATTATAAAGGTGCTTAAGTTACCTAACACCAGCTGTGTTTGCACAGAAACACACGTGTATAGAGCTGGTAAGTCCCGCCCCTTCCGCTAACCCCACTGGACCTCTAGGTTGAAAAATCATCAATGCAAGTGAATGTGAGAAAATAATTATTTTCTGGTCCCGTTTGAATTTTGCCATGAATGTGAACATATGTTGTCTGTGAATTTTTAATATAATTTTTCGTGTGAAGAATGCTACAATTTAGCGGGTAGAAGTTTGATACGGTGAGACTTTGTGTGAGAGCACTTTGAGGACTACAACTCTTCGCTGCTTTCGCCGCGTTTCTGAAGAAAGAATATAGCCCATTTGGTTTGAATAGTGACATTTGGGTACAAAACACACAGGCATTTCGATCTGTCTCCATAGATTATCGCAGCATTAGCACCGTGATTTGACAAGTGGAGGGAAAATGTGTTATGGGGTGACGTCACATAGGCGACATGTAGTAGTAGTAGTAGTAGTAGTAGTAGTAGTAGTAGTAGTAGCTTTATTTGTCACATCGTCACAAGTACCAGTGAAATGAGCCATCAACCTGTCCATACAAACAACATGACAATGGGGTAGACAGGACAGGAAGACAGAAGATTAAGAAAACAAAATACAGCATAACATGAGGAAAGGTGAGGAGAAAAAAAGGCAACCCCCAGACTATGCTCCTGTAAGGAGTACAGTTTGGGAACAGTAAAAAACACCTCAGCAACATTAGCACATAATCAGTACACAGCATGAACACACAAGACTTGCAACAGGGGAGGGGAGTGGGGGATGGAGGTAACCCAGCACAGGCAAGCAGCCATCCAGTCCTGCAGCCATTCTCGGCGCTGGTCACAGACCCGCCTGTCAGACTGGGGGTACAAAGCGTCGAAGGCGAGGGATTGGGGGTGGGGGAGGGTGATTGCATATCTGTATATGTGTAAGAGTTCATGTATGTAGTCTTTCTCGTTATGTCTTTTCCACAACAGCTAGCCAAAATCATACAATATACTGTCAAACTCGTAACATGAAAAATTATATAAAAAATTCACAGACAACATATGTTCACATTCATGGCACAATTCAAACGGGACCAGAAAATAATTATTTTCTCACATTCACTTGCATTGACAATTTTTCAATCTAGAGGTCCAGTGGGTTTTTACGGATGGGCGGGACTTACCAGCTCTATATGGTCATATATGAGTCTGCTGGATGAAGTGTTGTCGTGTGGTTCCCCACAGAGCCCACAGAAACACACATGTATATGGTCATATGTGAGTTGTGAGTGTTGTCGTGTGGTTCCCCGTAGAGCCCATGTTGAGCGCTCTGCTGCGCCGAATGCCTGGACTCGAGGCCTGTGAGATCCAACAGCTGGTCAACTGCCCAGAATCCTTCACTCCGGACATGCGCTGCCTGATGGGAGAGACGCCGGGGATCTATGGATACTTTGTGTTGGCGGGCATGAACTCGTCCGGGCTCTCGTTCGCAGGCGGAGCGGGGAAGTAAGAAAACAGCTCTGCTGGACGTTTCTGCAGCTTTGAGTTTGATAAGTTCACAACAGCTTCTTCTTCCCGCAGATACCTGGCAGAGTGGATGACGTACGGATACCCCAGTGCTAACGTGTGGCCGCTGGACATCAAGCGCTTCGGGAACCTGCAGAGCAGCCGCACGTTCCTGCGCCATCGAGTGATGGAAGTCATGCGTGAGTATCAGCCACTCTTACTAACATGAGTATTAGCCACAGTTACTGACAGAGACTCAAGTGAGTATTAGCGAGTATTAGCCACAGTTACTGACTGAGACTCGAGTGAGTATTAGCCACAGTTACTGACAGAGACTCAAGTGAGTATTAGCGAGTATTAGCCACAGTTACTGACAGAGACTCAAGTGAGTATTAGCGAGTATTAGCCACAGTTACTGACAGAGACTCAAGTGAGTATTAGCGAGTATTAGCCACAGTTACTGACTGAGACTCGAGTGAGTATTAGCCACAGTTACTGACAGAGACTCGAGTGAGTATTAGCCACAGTTACTGACTGAGACTCGAGTGAGTATTAGCCACAGTTACTGACAGAGACTCAGGTGAGTATTAGCCAGTATTAGCCACAGTTACTGACAGAGACTCGAGTGAGTATTAGCCACAGTTACTGACAGAGACTCGAGTGAGTATTAGCCACAGTTACTGACAGAGACTCGAGTGAGTATTAGCCACAGTTACTGACAGAGACTCGAGTGAGTATTAGCCACAGTTACTGGCAGAGACTCGAGTGAGTATTAGCCACAGTTACTGACAGAGACTCGAGCGAGTATTAGCCACAGTTACTGACAGAGACTCGAGCGAGTATTAGCCACAGTTACTGACAGAGACTCGAGCGAGTATTAGCCACAGTTACTGACAGAGACTCAGGTGAGTATTAGCCACAGTTACTGACAGAGACTCGAGTGAGTATTAGCCACAGTTACTGACAGAGACTCGAGCGAGTATTAGCCACAGTTACTGACAGAGACTCGAGTGAGTATTAGCCACAGTTACTGACAGAGACTCGAGTGAGTATTAGCCACAGTTACTGACAGGGACTCGAGTGAGTATTAGCCACAGTTACTGACAGAGACTCGAGTGAGTATTAGTCACAGTTACTGACAGACTCGAGTGAGTATTAGTCACAGTTACTGACAGAGACTCGAGTGAGTATTAGCCACAGTTACTGACAGAGACTCGAGTGAGTATTAGCCACAGTTACTGACTGAGACTCGAGTGAGAATTAGCCACAGTTACTGACAGAGACTCGAGTGAGTATTAGCCACAGTTACTGACAGAGACTCAGGTGAGTATTAGCCACAGTTACTGACTGAGACTCGAGTGAGTATTAGCCACAGTTACTGACAGAGACTCGAGTGAGTATTAGCCACAGTTACTGACTGAGACTCAGGTGAGTATTAGCCACAGTTACTGACTGAGACTCGAGTGAGTATTAGCCACAGTTACTGACAGAGACTCGAGTGAGTATTAGCCACAGTTACTGACAGAGACTCGAGTGAGTATTAGCCACAGTTACTGACAGAGACTCAGGTGAGTATTAGCCACAGTTACTGACAGAGACTCGAGTGAGTATTAGCCACAGTTACTGACAGAGACTCGAGCGAGTATTAGCCACAGTTACTGACAGAGACTCGAGTGAGTATTAGCCACAGTTACTGACAGAGACTCGAGTGAGTATTAGCCACAGTTACTGACAGAGACTCGAGTGAGTATTAGCCACAGTTACTGACAGAGACTCGAGTGAGTATTAGCCACAGTTACTGACAGAGACTCAGGTGAGTATTAGCCACAGTTACTGACAGAGACTCAGGTGAGTATTAGCCACAGTTACTGACAGAGACTCAGGTGAGTATTAGCCACAGTTACTGACAGAGACTCAGGTGAGTATTAGCCACAGTTACTGACAGAGACTTGAGTGAGTATTAGCCACAGTTACTGACAGACTCGAGTGAGTATTAGTCACAGTTACTGACAGAGACTCGAGTGAGTATTAGCCACAGTTACTGACAGAGACTCGAGTGAGTATTAGCCACAGTTACTGACAGAGACTCAGGTGAGTATTAGCCACAGTTACTGACAGAGACTCAGGTGAGTATTAGCCACAGTTACTGACAGACTCGAGTGAGTATTAGTCACAGTTACTGACAGAGACTCGAGTGAGTATTAGCCACAGTTACTGACAGAGACTCGAGTGAGTATTAGCCACAGTTACTGACAGAGACTCGAGTGAGTATTAGCCACAGTTACTGACTGAGACTCAGGTGAGTATTAGCCACAGTTACTGACAGACTCGAGTGAGTATTAGTCACAGAGACTCAGAGACTCGAGTGAGTATTAGCCACAGTTACTGACAGAGACTCGAGTGAGTATTAGCCACAGTTACTGACAGAGACTCGAGTGAGTATTAGCCACAGTTACTGACAGAGACTCGAGTGAGTATTAGCCACAGTTACTGACAGAGACTCAGGTGAGTATTAGCCACAGTTACTGACAGAGACTCGAGTGAGTATTAGCCACAGTTACTGACAGAGACTCGAGTGAGTATTAGCCACAGTTACTGACAGACTCGAGTGAGTATTAGTCACAGAGACTCAGAGACTCGAGTGAGTATTAGCCACAGTTACTGACAGAGACTCGAGTGAGTATTAGCCACAGTTACTGACAGAGACTCGAGTGAGTATTAGCCACAGTTACTGACAGACTCGAGTGAGTATTAGCCACAGTTACTGACAGAGACTCGAGTGAGTATTAGCCACAGTTACTGACAGAGACTCGAGTGAGTATTAGCCACAGTTACTGACAGAGACTCGAGTGAGTATTAGTCACAGAGACTCAGAGACTCGAGTGAGTATTAGCCACAGTTACTGACAGAGACTCGAGTGAGTATTAGCCACAGTTACTGACAGAGACTCGAGTGAGTATTAGCCACAGTTACTGACAGAGACTCGAGTGAGTATTAGCCACAGTTACTGACAGAGACTCGAGTGAGTATTAGCCACAGTTACTGACAGAGACTCGAGTGAGTATTAGCCACAGTTACTGACAGAGACTCAGGTGAGTATTAGCCACAGTTACTGACAGAGACTCAGGTGAGTATTAGCCACAGTTACTGACAGAGACTCGAGTGAGTATTAGCCACAGTTACTGACAGAGACTCGAGTGAGTATTAGTCACAGAGACTCAGAGACTCGAGTGAGTATTAGCCACAGTTACTGACAGAGACTCGAGTGAGTATTAGCCACAGTTACTGACAGAGACTCGAGTGAGTATTAGCCACAGTTACTGACAGAGACTCGAGTGAGTATTAGCCACAGTTACTGACAGAGACTCGAGTGAGTATTAGCCACAGTTACTGACAGAGACTCGAGTGAGTATTAGCCACAGTTACTGACAGAGACTCGAGTGAGTATTAGCCACAGTTACTGACAGAGACTCAGGTGAGTATTAGCCACAGTTACTGACAGAGACTCAGGTGAGTATTAACCACAGTTACTGACAGAGACTCGAGTGAGTATTAGCCACGGTTACTGACAGAGACTCGAGTGAGTATTAGCCACAGTTACTGACAGAGACTCGAGTGAGTATTAGCCACAGTTACTGACTGAGACTCGAGTGAGTATTAGCCACAGTTACTGACAGAGACTCGAGTGAGTATTAGCCACAGTTACTGACAGAGACTCGAGTGAGTATTAGCCACAGTTACTGACAGAGACTCGAGTGAGTATTAGCCACAGTTACTGACAGAGACTCGAGTGAGTATTAGCCACAGTTACTGACAGAGACTCGAGTGAGTATTAGCCACAGTTACTGACAGAGACTCGAGTGAGTATTAGCCACAGTTACTGACAGAGACTCGAGTGAGTATTAGCCACAGTTACTGACAGAGACTCGAGTGAGTATTAGCCACAGTTACTGACAGAGACTCAGGTGAGTATTAGCCACAGTTACTGACAGAGACTCAGGTGAGTATTAACCACAGTTACTGACAGAGACTCGAGTGAGTATTAGCCACGGTTACTGACAGAGACTCGAGTGAGTATTAGCCACAGTTACTGACAGAGACTCGAGTGAGTATTAGCCACAGTTACTGACTGAGACTCGAGTGAGTATTAGCCACAGTTACTGACAGAGACTCGAGTGAGTATTAGCCACGGTTACTGACAGAGACTCGAGTGAGTATTAGCCACGGTTACTGACAGATTTAGTTGTTTGTGTGTTTATTCCCTGTGTGTGTGTGTGTGTGTGTGTGTGTGTGTGTGTGTGTGTGTGTGTGTGTGTCCACCAGCGCTCCTGTACGGACTGAAGGTTCCCCGCTGGGACTTCCAGACGGGCCGGCAGCTGCGCACGAGTCCACTGTACGACCGGCTCGACACACAGGGAGCGCGCTGGATGGAGAAGCACGGCTTCGAGCGAGCCAAGTACTTCGTTCCTGCTGGGAAGGGTGAGAACCGGCGATGACCACGATGTGTTCCCAGTTTAGGTTATTTTCTGTCACTACTGCTTCAGAATGATGGGTTTGATTCTACAAGCCCTGTCAAATGTTTGGACACACATATAGATGCACTTTTATGGACACAAACAGCCATTCACTGCCATTATAAAGCTTGGAAGAGCCAGGACATTTTTTAATATAACTCTGATTATATTCGTCTGAAAGAAGAATGTCATAGACACCTAGGATGGCTTAAGGGTGAGTAAATCATGGGCTAATTTACATTTTTGGTTGAACTATCCCTTTACGATTACTATTATTACATTACATTTGAGCCTCTTCAGTGTGACAAAGTGTTTTACTTATTGTCCAAACTTTTAACCAGCTGTGTACTCATATTTAACAGATTAGTGTGGATGCAGTTTAGCAGATGAATGATCAGCTCCCTTTACCACTTTAAGATATGAAAGCAAATGTCCAGCTGTGATATTTCAGTGTCACTAAATATCACTAAGTGTCCCTGTCTCACAAGTGTTGGTCTCGAATCCTCACAGATTTACTGGCGCTGGATCAGAGTAAGACCTTCTACAAGCCCGACTGGTTTGATATCGTGGGAGCAGAGGTGAAGTGCTGCAAGGAGGCGGTGTGTGTCATCGACATGTCCTCCTTCACCAAGTTTGAGCTCACGGTGAGTCCATTCATCCCTTCACCGTCATTTCAGTATGGAAGAAAAAAGTAAAAATAAGTAAGGCAAAAGTTTGACTTTTTATCTCACAATTCTGAGAGGAAAAAATCTGAATTGTGAGTTAAAAAGTTGCAATGACCTTTTTTATTTTTTTACTCGGTGGCTTCCATATATCACCTTCATCAGTCTTTAGATGTCTTGTGTGTGTGTGTGTGTGTGTGTGTGTTTCAGTCTGCGGGGGATCAGGCCCTAGTTCTGCTCCAGCGTCTGTGTGCTAATGACCTGGACGTGCCGGTCGGACACATCGTCCACACGGGGATGCTGAACGAGAGAGGCGGCTACGAGAACGACTGCAGCGTGGTGCGCCTCAGCAAAAACAGGTTCGCAAACAGAGACGCTTTCCATAAAGCAGGGCTTTTCGACATGCAGGTTCATGTATTAAAGTACAAAAGATTCATATTATATGGCATTAACCAACTAACCAAGACAGCAGATCCACCTGCGTATGAGAAAGTCTCCAAACCAGACTCTAGATCCAGATCAGTTCATTATTATTGACATTATCCGGTTCTGTCTCCAGTTTCTTCATCATTTCTCCCACGGATCAGCAAGTTCACTGCTGGTCTTGGATTAAGAAGCACATGCCCAACGATCCGCAGCTCCACCTGGAGGACGTCAGCTGGAAGTACACCGGTGAGAAATAATACATCTTTACCAACTGAAATACACATTGTGTTTTAAATCAGGAAAACCTTCCATTAAAGCTAAGCTAGTTTTTCTTTTTATTATTTTTAAGAATCATGACAGCCATTTCAGTGATTTCTCAGCACAGTGTTGAAAATGTGGGAATCTGTCGTGATGTGATGTGGCAAAGTCACTCATTTCAATAGACTAGCCTTATAAGTGAAGTGCAGAGTAAATGTCAGAAATGAAATGAGCCTTTATGGCCTGGGCTTGTGTGTGTGATGCAGTAATCGGTGTCATGTGATCTGTAGCTCTGAACCTGATTGGCCCGCGAGCCATGGACGTGTTGTCTGAGCTGTCGTACGTGTCCATGACCCCGGAGCACTTCCCCTCGCTCTTCTGTAAGGTGAGGAAAGCCCTTCTGCTGAAAGATCCCTCTTACATTCATGTCTAATAGTGGTCATAACTAATGAGCAACATTTTCAACACAATATATTGTAAAACAAAACAAAAAAAACGTCTGAGGAATGATGCGTTGTTAAAACAAATAAATCTCGTTCAGAGAAGAGCTTATGCTCAGAAAGGGCCCGAACACATCGGACTGCTCTTCAGAGATTAGTATCTAGCGATCGTCATGCCTAACTATTGTAACGGTATTTATTTCAAACCAAATGGTTTCATTGATTCAATGGAAGACGATGTGTTTTCTGTTAGTGACGTGGCCTGTAATCGCCGGGCCAGCCCTAACGCTGAGGAGCGGAGCCGTTATTAATCATTAATCACCAACACAATGTTCCTCAGACAGCTTTACTCCTCTGCAGCTGTAATGGGCTGATGATCATGATCACTGCGTCCCAGTTCAGATCCCTCGAGGGACGGGGGGGTCGATGTTAAATGGCACGGTCCCTCCTACGAGAACTGTTCTTGTTGCCTAGCAACAGCTGCCGTTGACGAGCGCAGTAACGCTTTACACTGTCTAAAAACAAAACCGGGTTCACAGCCTTTCTTAATATGATCACATTGGTTATGCTTTATTTGAATGTGTCCTTGTTACAGTGTAATTAAACACTGAAGTACTGAGTAATTTTAATTAGCAACTTGCACTTACTTTAGGGTTAGTTGCATGCAATTATGCATAGTTTACTAAAGCAAGTACAGGACAGGTAACGTGTAACAAGGAAACTGTAAAATAAAGTGTTACGGCGTCACCGGTGCACAATGCATCTTGGGATCATCTGGTAAAGGACCCTCTCACTCTATCCTGAGGCGTTTGTAGGAGTTTTGGAAATGCGACAGTGTTTGATGCGTGTTTGAGCGCTGACTCTGAGTTTCCTCACTCCTGATTGTGTCTTGCAGGAAATGAGTGTGGGATACGCCAACGGCATCAGAGTCATGAGCATGACACACACCGGAGAGCCCGGCTTCATGCTGTATATTCCCATAGAGGTGAGACACACTGACCACTGCAGACTTCAGTGAAATCAACATCTACTGATAAACAGCTGATCATTAAAACCATATTCATGGTACAAACATTAGCTGTGTTTTCATGGACACTAGTAATCCGATAATCGGACCAGTAGCGTAACCATATCAATCGGAATGAATTGGCCAGATCTGATTAAAATTTCATTCGAATTGTAAGGGGTGGTTTATTCCTTTTGTAATCCGATCGAGAGGTCATGTCAACAATCGGATTGAAAACCGAAACTGTAAGGACTGCGCATGTGCAATGCTGTTGAAATAGCGTAATGACGTGTGACGCCCTGAACGAGCTGTTCTCCCTGTTGAATTAAGTGTCATAAATGAGTGTCCCATCATTCTGTAATTCTCTTAGCACTCGTCGTCTGTGAAGTGGAGCAGGACAGCCCTGGCCTCAGACTCATCCACAGAACACACAGCTTCGGGCACGGGAAGGGGCTTTCCTGATGATAGATACAAGCAGCACGGCTCAACGGTTCAGTGCTCGTCGGCGCATAATTAGGACCCGAAATAGATAAATATTAAGTCTGCTTTTTAAAACAAAGAAAAGGAGGATAGTTAGTGTGCAACAACAGTGGGAAACTCTGTATATTCGTGCCGTGTGCGCATGTCAAAAGATAAAATCCGATCAGAAGCTTTTGTGACATAAACACGCAACCCGATCACTTTTTTAGCGTTCATGTAAACACTACGTTCGGATTCATCAGTCGGAATGAATTCATTCAGATTGAAGCGAAAAGTGTCCATGTAAACGAAGCTACTGACTGTATTATAAGGAGCCATTCACATGGGATGCGTATCGAGACGTGTTTCTAAACGTTCAGCTCAGTGTCATTTTAAACGCGGCACACATTGTGCACAGATCTGTGTGAACGGCACGAATCTCTGTGACCCAGCGTTCTGTTCAAAGCTCTGAGATCTTGCTCTCCTGTTCCCAGTATGCACTGCATGTGTATAACGAGGTGATGTCAGTGGGGCAGAAGTACGGCATCCGTAACGCGGGCTACTACGCTTTACGCAGTCTGCGCATCGAGAAGTTCTTCGCCTTCTGGGGGCAGGATCTGGACTCCTTCACCACACCGCTCGAGTGCGGCCGCGAGTTCAGGGTCAAGTTTGACAAGGTGAGTTTCTGGCACTCTTGAGTTCAGCTCTTTCACATTAGACCTGTACGCAACCTCTCACAGATACCCAGAATGCCCTGAGCAACATGCGAAACAGCTCTCAGAACAGCTTAGCGACTACAACATCCCAGCATGCTGTTCTTAAACCACACGTCTAGCTTATGGTCACTGTTCTGTATGGTAAATAGTTGCTACATTTCAGTTCTGGACGTTTACACGGCAAGAGATATTAATATTGTTGACCAGTTTACACATGAAGGTTGGTAATCCAGAGCTCGATGTTGGCGTTTATTCAGCTCAACGCCACAGACACACACACCACAGACACACACACCACAGACACGATGAAGTGCATTCTGCTGGACAGCGCTGATTAACCCTTGTGTCGAGCTGAAAATCATTTACCTAATTTGCTGTTTCAGTTCAAAAATGGCTGGTAAATCTCCTATTATTATCATTATGCCATATTATTATATTATTGTATTCAACTCGTTTTCTTTCAGTTAACACAGGTGTTGTATTTCTTTTTGGATCTGATTGATCTGAGTTGATGCTCCTCACCTTATTCACCTAAAAAACAGAGGGTTCATTCTCTGAATAATGCTTTTGGACTGTATTTTTATACATAACAATCTAACATTAAATATCAGATTTACACTTTACACATTTTGCGGTACGTTTCACAGAAAACGGCTAGAGAAGGACCAGACAAGACGAAACTCAAATTGATAGTTTACTCAAATATTGAAAATCCTGTCATCATACTCACAATCATGTTGGTTTAAACCCATAAGTCTTTCATTCATCTTTAGACACAAATAAAGACATTTTTAATATTCGATCATCATTTCTGTCCATTTATTGAAAGACATAAAAGTAATCTGTATGATTCAAGCTGTTTCGAAAGCTCAAACGTGCGCGCAAGCGTGAGAACCAGTGAGGTTTGTTCTTGCGCGTGACACACACACGTTGGAGCTTCCGTTAACCATAATATGTGCTTTATGTATTTATATGTGAAAAAACTGCAACATTTTAATTTGTTTATCATATAAAGCCGCCGATCGCGTCTTGTTAGAAGACTTGGACTGAACCTGCTCGCTCCGTGCAACGCTTAAGGTGAAGTTTTGCAAACCTTATGTAACACTTAGAACAATGGCAGTTAAAGGACAAGTTCGGTATTTTACACTTAAAGCCCTGTTTACAGATCGTTTCTGATGAAATAGAACGGTTAAGATTAAAATGTGGACACATGCTGCTGTCCCGAGAATTTTAGGTTTATTTCGCTTTCCCCCCCACCTACACAATGGCAGCCTATGGGCACTGGAACAATCCTTCATAAAACGCATTAAACTTTCGTTTACAAAGACGTGAAACTCACCGAGTGGTCAGGGGTGTTCACTGATATGCTCACAAAAAAATCGCTGCAAAAGATGCTTTCCAACAGGTGTTTTACCATTCGTTGTAAAACTGTGGACCTATTTTTCCAAACGTCTCACACCCGTAGATTCTTCCGTTGAGAGCTTGAATAATAAACACTCCAGCCCAGTTGGTGGCGATAATGCACCTTTGCCAATTACAAGCAAACCGCTGGCATTGAATACACAGAAGAAGCAGAAGAAGAAGCGGCGGAGTAATACCGTACCGCACACAGCGCATCCAATTCAAGTCAATGGAGTTGGACAAAAACTACGATAAAACCTGTTGGAAAGCATCTTTTGCAGCGATTTTTGTGTGAGCATATCAGTGAACACCCCTGACCACTCGGTGAGTTTCACGTCTTTGTAAACGAAAGTTTAATGCGTTTTATGAAGGATTGTTCCAGTGCCCATAGGCTGCCATTGTGTAGGTGGGGGAGAAGCGAAATAAACCTAAAACTCTCGGGACAGCAGCATGTGTCCACATTTTTATCTCAACCGTTCTATTTCATCAGATACGATCTGTAAACAGGGCTTTAAGTGTAAAATACCGAACTTGTCCTTTAAGGGGCTTTATGCAACACTTAGCGTTTTTTAAGAGATTACTTAAGGGTTTCTTTAGGTGAAACGTCAATTTCCCTTAAGTATCTGTTTTTCCCTTAAGTAACACTTAACGGTTGTATTTTAAGGGAAACCTAAGGGAGTTTCAAATATCAAGGGCAAATAACACTTGTACTTTTTGCAACCTGGCACTGACCTCTGAAACGACCCTCATAATGTGTGTGTTCTCATATCTTAACTGTTCCTCACACACTGATCTCTCTCTGCTGTAGGACACATGGTTCCTCACACACTGATCTCTCTCTCCTGTAGGACACAGGGTTCCTCACACACTGATCTCTCTCTCCTGTAGGACACATGGTTCCTCACACACTGATCTCTCTCTCCTGTAGGACACAGGGTTCCTCACACACTGATCTCTCTCTCCTGTAGGACACAGGGTTCCTCACACACTGATCTCTCTCTCCTTTAGGACACATGGTTCCTCACACACTGATCTCTCTCCTGTAGGAAACAGGGTTCCTCACACACTGATCTCTCTCCTGTAGGAAACAGGGTTCCTCACACACTGATCTCTCTCTCCTGTAGGACACATGGTTCCTCACACACTGATCTCTCTCTCCTGTAGGACACAGGGTTCCTCACACACTGATCTCTCTCCTGTAGGACACAGGGTTCCTCACACACTGATCTCTCTCTCCTGTAGGACACAGGGTTCCTCACACACTGATCTCTCTCTCCTGTAGGACACAGGGTTCCTCACACACTGATCTCTCTCTGCTGTAGGACACATGGTTCCTCACACACTGATCTCTCTGCTGTAGGACACAGGGTTCCTCACACACTGATCTCTCTCTGCTGTAGGACACATGGTTCCTCACACACTGATCTCTCTCTCCTGTAGGACACAGGGTTCCTCACACACTGATCTCTCTCTGCTGTAGGACACATGGTTCCTCACACACTGATCTCTCTCTCCTGTAGGACACAGGGTTCCTCACACACTGATCTCTCTCTGCTGTAGGACACATGGTTCCTCACACACTGATCTCTCTCTCCTGTAGGACACATGGTTCCTCACACACTGATCTCTCTCTCCTGTAGGACACAGGGTTCCTCACACACTGATCTCTCTCTCCTGTAGGACACAGGGTTCCTCACACACTGATCTCTCTCTCCTTTAGGACACATGGTTCCTCACACACTGATCTCTCTCCTGTAGGAAACAGGGTTCCTCACACACTGATCTCTCTCTCCTGTAGGACACAGGGTTCCTCACACACTGATCTCTCTCTCCTGTAGGACACAGGGTTCCTCACACACTGATCTCTCTCTGCTGTAGGACACATGGTTCCTCACACACTGATCTCTCTCTCCTGTAGGACACAGGGTTCCTCACACACTGATCTCTCTCTGCTGTAGGACACATGGTTCCTCACACACTGATCTCTCTCTCCTGTAGGACACAGGGTTCCTCACACACTGATCTCTCTCTGCTGTAGGACACATGGTTCCTCACACACTGATCTCTCTGCTGTAGGACACAGGGTTCCTCACACACTGATCTCTCTCTGCTGTAGGACACATGGTTCCTCACACACTGATCTCTCTCTCCTGTAGGACACAGGGTTCCTCACACACTGATCTCTCTCTGCTGTAGGACACATGGTTCCTCACACACTGATCTCTCTCTCCTGTAGGACACAGGGTTCCTCACACACTGATCTCTCTCTGCTGTAGGACACATGGTTCCTCACACACTGATCTCTCTCTCCTGTAGGACACATGGTTCCTCACACACTGATCTCTCTCTCCTGTAGGACACAGGGTTCCTCACACACTGATCTCTCTCTCCTGTAGGACACAGGGTTCCTCACACACTGATCTCTCTCTCCTTTAGGACACAGGGTTCCTCACACACTGATCTCTCTCTGCTGTAGGACACATGGTTCCTCACACACTGATCTCTCTCCTGTAGGAAACAGGGTTCCTCACACACTGATCTCTCTCTCCTGTAGGACACATGGTTCCTCACACACTGATCTCTCTCTCCTGTAGGACACAGGGTTCCTCACACACTGATCTCTCTCTGCTGTAGGACACAGGGTTCCTCACACACTGATCTCTCTCTCCTGTAGGACACATGGTTCCTCACACACTGATCTCTCTCTCCTGTAGGACACAGGGTTCCTCACACACTGATCTCTCTCTCCTGTAGGACACAGGGTTCCTCACACACTGATCTCTCTCTCCTTTAGGACACATGGTTCCTCACACACTGATCTCTCTCCTGTAGGAAACAGGGTTCCTCACACACTGATCTCTCTCCTGTAGGAAACAGGGTTCCTCACACACTGATCTCTCTCTCCTGTAGGACACATGGTTCCTCACACACTGATCTCTCTCTGCTGTAGGACACAGGGTTCCTCACACACTGATCTCTCTCTCCTGTAGGACACAGGGTTCCTCACACACTGATCTCTCTCTGCTGTAGGACACAGGGTTCCTCACACACTGATCTCTCTCTCCTGTAGGACACATGGTTCCTCACACACTGATCTCTCTCTCCTGTAGGACACAGGGTTCCTCACACACTGATCTCTCTCTCCTGTAGGACACAGGGTTCCTCACACACTGATCTCTCTCTCCTTTAGGACACATGGTTCCTCACACACTGATCTCTCTCCTGTAGGAAACAGGGTTCCTCACACACTGATCTCTCTCCTGTAGGAAACAGGGTTCCTCACACACTGATCTCTCTCTCCTGTAGGACACATGGTTCCTCACACACTGATCTCTCTCTCCTGTAGGACACAGGGTTCCTCACACACTGATCTCTCTCCTGTAGGACACAGGGTTCCTCACACACTGATCTCTCTCTCCTGTAGGACACAGGGTTCCTCACACACTGATCTCTCTCTCCTGTAGGACACAGGGTTCCTCACACACTGATCTCTCTCTGCTGTAGGACACATGGTTCCTCACACACTGATCTCTCTGCTGTAGGACACAGGGTTCCTCACACACTGATCTCTCTCTGCTGTAGGACACATGGTTCCTCACACACTGATCTCTCTCTCCTGTAGGACACATGGTTCCTCACACACTGATCTCTCTCTGCTGTAGGACACATGGTTCCTCACACACTGATCTCTCTCTCCTGTAGGACACAGGGTTCCTCACACACTGATCTCTCTCTGCTGTAGGACACATGGTTCCTCACACACTGATCTGTCTCTGCTGTAGGACACATGGTTCCTCACACACTGATCTCTCTCTGCTGTAGGACACATGGTTCCTCACACACTGATCTCTCTCTCCTGTAGGACACAGGGTTCCTCACACACTGATCTCTCTCTGCTGTAGGACACATGGTTCCTCACACACTGATCTCTCTGCTGTAGGACACAGGGTTCCTCACACACTGATCTGTCTCTCCTGTAGGACACAGGGTTCCTCACACACTGATCTCTCTCTGCTGTAGGACACATGGTTCCTCACACACTGATCTCTCTGCTGTAGGACACAGGGTTCCTCACACACTGATCTCTCTGCTGTAGGACACAGGGTTCCTCACACACTGATCTCTCTCTCCTGTAGGACACAGGGTTCCTCACACACTGATCTCTCTCTGCTGTAGGACACAGGGTTCCTCACACACTGATCTCTCTCTGCTGTAGGACACAGGGTTCCTCACACACTGATCTCTCTCTGCTGTAGGACACAGGGTTCCTCACACACTGATCTGTCTCTGCTGTAGGACACAGGGTTCCTCACACACTGATCTCTCTCTGCTGTAGGACACATGGTTCCTCACACACTGATCTCTCTCTCCTGTAGGACACAGGGTTCCTCACACACTGATCTCTCTCTGCTGTAGGACACATGGTTCCTCACACACTGATCTCTCTGCTGTAGGACACAGGGTTCCTCACACACTGATCTGTCTCTCCTGTAGGACACAGGGTTCCTCACACACTGATCTCTCTCTGCTGTAGGACACATGGTTCCTCACACACTGATCTCTCTGCTGTAGGACACAGGGTTCCTCACACACTGATCTCTCTGCTGTAGGACACAGGGTTCCTCACACACTGATCTCTCTCTCCTGTAGGACACAGGGTTCCTCACACACTGATCTCTCTCTGCTGTAGGACACAGGGTTCCTCACACACTGATCTCTCTCTGCTGTAGGACACAGGGTTCCTCACACACTGATCTCTCTCTGCTGTAGGACACAGGGTTCCTCACACACTGATCTGTCTCTGCTGTAGGACACAGGGTTCCTCACACACTGATCTCTCTCTGCTGTAGGACACAGGGTTCCTCACACACTGATCTCTCTCTCCTGTAGGACACAGGGTTCCTCACACACTGATCTCTCTCTGCTGTAGGACACAGGGTTCCTCACACACTGATCTGTCTCTGCTGTAGGACACAGGGTTCCTCACACACTGATCTCTCTCTGCTGTAGGACACAGGGTTCCTCACACACTGATCTCTCTCTGCTGTAGGACACATGGTTCCTCACACACTGATCTCTCTCTGCTGTAGGACACAGGGTTCCTCACACACTGATCTCTCTCTCCTGTAGGACACAGGGTTCCTCACACACTGATCTCTCTCTGCTGTAGGACACAGGGTTCCTCACACACTGATCTGTCTCTGCTGTAGGACACAGGGTTCCTCACACACTGATCTCTCTCTGCTGTAGGACACAGGGTTCCTCACACACTGATCTCTCTCTGCTGTAGGACACATGGTTCCTCACACACTGATCTCTCTCTGCTGTAGGACACAGGGTTCCTCACACACTGATCTGTCTCTGCTGTAGGACACAGGGTTCCTCACACACTGATCTCTCTCTGCTGTAGGACACAGGGTTCCTCACACACTGATCTCTCTCTGCTGTAGGACACATGGTTCCTCACACACTGATCTCTCTCCTGTAGGACACAGGGTTCCTCACACACTGATCTCTCTCTCCTGTAGGACACAGGGTTCCTCACACACTGATCTCTCTCCTGTAGGACACAGGGTTCCTCACACACTGATCTCTCTCTGC
This sequence comes from Squalius cephalus, assembly GCF_949319135.1. NCBI lineage: Eukaryota > Metazoa > Chordata > Actinopteri > Cypriniformes > Leuciscidae > Squalius > Squalius cephalus. The sequence goes on along the minus strand of NC_137127.1, from coordinate 48,711,810 downwards.
TGTAGGACACAGGGTTCCTCACACACTGATCTCTCTCTGCTGTAGGACACAGGGTTCCTCACACACTGATCTCTCTCTGCTGTAGGACACAGGGTTCCTCACACACTGATCTCTCTCCTGTAGGACACAGGGTTCCTCACACACTGATCTCTCTCTCCTGTAGGACACAGGGTTACTCACACACTGATCTCTCTCTGCTGTAGGACACATGGTTCCTCACACACTGATCTCTCTCTCCTGTAGGACACAGGGTTCCTCACACACTGATCTCTCTCTGCTGTAGGACACAGGGTTCCTCACACACTGATCTCTCTCTCCTGTAGGACACAGGGTTCCTCACACACTGATCTCTCTCTCCTGTAGGACACAGGGTTCCTCACACACTGATCTCTCTCTGCTGTAGGACACAGGGTTCCTCACACACTGATCTCTCTCTCCTGTAGGACACAGGGTTCCTCACACACTGATCTCTCTCTGCTGTAGGACACAGGGTTCCTCACACACTGATCTCTCTCTCCTGTAGGACACAGGGTTCCTCACACACTGATCTCTCTCCTGTAGGACACAGGGTTCCTCACACACTGATCTCTCTCTCCTGTAGGACACAGGGTTCCTCACACACTGATCTGTCTCTCCTGTAGGACACAGGGTTCCTCACACACTGATCTCTCTCTCCTGTAGGACACAGGGTTACTCACACACTGATCTCTCTCTCCTGTAGGACACAGGGTTCCTCACACACTGATCTGTCTCTGCTGTAGGACACAGGGTTCCTCACACACTGATCTCTCTCTCCTGTAGGACACAGGGTTACTCACACACTGATCTCTCTCTCCTGTAGGACACAGGGTTCCTCACACACTGATCTGTCTCTGCTGTAGGACACAGGGTTCCTCACACACTGATCTCTCTGCTGTAGGACACAGGGTTCCTCACACACTGATCTGTCTCTGCTGTAGGACACAGGGTTCCTCACACACTGATCTCTCTCTCCTGTAGGACACAGGGTTCCTCACACACTGATCTGTCTCTGCTGTAGGACACAGGGTTCCTCACACACTGATCTGTCTCTGCTGTAGGACACAGGGTTCCTCACACACTGATCTCTCTCTCCTGTAGGACACAGGGTTCCTCACACACTGATCTCTCTCTGCTGTAGGACACAGGGTTCCTCACACACTGATCTCTCTCTCCTGTAGGACACAGGGTTCCTCACACACTGATCTCTCTCCTGTAGGACACAGGGTTCCTCACACACTGATCTCTCTCTCCTGTAGGACACAGGGTTCCTCACACACTGATCTCTCTCTCCTGTAGGACACAGGGTTCCTCACACACTGATCTGTCTCTCCTGTAGGACACAGGGTTCCTCACACACTGATCTCTCTCTCCTGTAGGACACAGGGTTACTCACACACTGATCTCTCTCTCCTGTAGGACACAGGGTTCCTCACACACTGATCTCTCTCTGCTGTAGGACACAGGGTTCCTCACACACTGATCTCTCTCTCCTGTAGGACACAGGGTTCCTCACACACTGATCTCTCTCCTGTAGGACACAGGGTTCCTCACACACTGATCTCTCTCTCCTGTAGGACACAGGGTTCCTCACACACTGATCTGTCTCTCCTGTAGGACACAGGGTTCCTCACACACTGATCTCTCTCTCCTGTAGGACACAGGGTTACTCACACACTGATCTCTCTCTCCTGTAGGACACAGGGTTCCTCACACACTGATCTGTCTCTGCTGTAGGACACAGGGTTCCTCACACACTGATCTGTCTCTGCTGTAGGACACAGGGTTCCTCACACACTGATCTCTCTCTCCTGTAGGACACAGGGTTACTCACACACTGATCTCTCTCTCCTGTAGGACACAGGGTTCCTCACACACTGATCTGTCTCTGCTGTAGGACACAGGGTTCCTCACACACTGATCTCCCTGCTGTAGGACACAGGGTTCCTCACACACTGATCTCTCTCCTGTAGGAAACAGGGTTCCTCACACACTGATCTCTCTCCTGTAGGACACAGGGTTCCTCACACACTGATCTCTCTCCTGCAGGACACCGGGTTCCTGGGCCGGGACGCTCTGCTCCAGCAGCGGGTGGAGGGCGTGAGGCGGCGACTGGTGATGCTGGTTCTGGAGGAGCACGACCGGGATCTGGACGTGTGGCCCTGGTGGGGGGAACCGGTGTACCGGAGCGGCGAGCTCGTGGGCGGCACCACCAGCAGCGCCTACAGCTACAGCCTGGAGCGGCATGTGTGTCTCGGGTTCCTGAGCGCCAGGAGCCCCGACGGGTCCCCGGCCCCCGTCACCCCAGACTTCATCAACCGCGGAGACTATGAGGTGGACATCGCAGGCCAGAAGTTCCCGGCTAAAGCCAAGCTCTACCCCTTCAGCTCACTCTTCACACAGCAGAAGCGGCGCAGGGAGGAGATGGAGCTCAGCAACTTCCAGAGCAAGTAGAGATGAGGAGCCAGTCTCAGTGTGTGTGTGTGTGTGTGTGTGTGTGTGTGAGTCTGAGGAGCTCAGTAACTTCCAGAGCAAGTAGAGATGAGGAATTTGAGTGTGTGTGTGTGTCTGAGAGTGAGTCTGTCTGTGTGTGTGTGTGTGTGTGTGTGTGTGTGTGTGTGTGTGTGTGTGTGTGTGTGTGTGTGTGTGTGTGTGTGTTTGTGTGTGTGTGTGTGTGAGAGAGAGTCTGAGTGTGTGTGTGTGTGTGTGTGTGAGTCTGAGTGTGTGTGTGTGTGTGTGTGTGTGTGTGTGTGTGTGTGTGTGTGTGTGTCTGAGAGCCGAGCCGGAGCCACGCTTGTGTGCTCGTTGCACAGTCCTTTACACACCACAGGATGTTTGTGTCGTTTACCACTCTCTCTCTATACGTGTGTGTGTGTGTGTGTATAATGTTGTTGTTGTTTTTCAAACAGCTTGGTCGATGAATTTCTAAAAGCTTTATTAATGTGCATCATGTGTTGCAGAAGTGGGATTTGTTTGACATTAGCATTATCTGAAAGAAAAGCAAAACTCAATTTAATCTGTTTCTGTTAATAGTCCAGTAATGTCTTCTCGAGCGATTTGCCTGTTCTGAGGTTTGCCACATGGTTATGTCACATGTCACATACAATAAAGGGGTTTTATATGGATTTCAGATTGCCAGAGACAATCAATGTCCATTTGAAGCATTGGTTTTTAATTGGTGAGAACTGGAGAAGTATTTCTAACCTTGTGTGTCTTTGTGCCACAATATTTTGAAATAAAAATACAAGACTAAATGAGGCACTGAGATCATGTGAATGTGAGTGTGTGTGTGTGTGAGTGTGTGTGTGTGTGTGTGTGTGTGTGTGTGTAAAACGTTCACTGTGAGACAGAATTGTTTGAATGTGTGCAACAGGGTGTGTGTGGTTTCTAGCGAATCTAAGAACAAATGATCTGTGGGAATAAAGTGTTTTGTCGGAGAAGATCCTGAAGAGACGGATTTGCACCTTACGCTTTGCTTGTACCTGTTGTGTTTTTTAAATGTTAGACAAAGATATCAGGCCTAAATGGACTATTATACACTAAAGAATATCCTTCTGGCCATCTTGCCTTTGTATTTATATTGTACAAATGTTTCATTGATTTTCATGAATAAAAATTTACGTCAAGAAATGACTCATCATTTGGATTGATGGGCTTTATGTATTAGTTCTGTCTCTATTTTCTCACATCAAGGGTATTTATTGTTATGCACTAGCTTGAATTACTTTGTATTTGATAATGAACTTGGACTCATATGATTATTAGTTTGGCACATTAAAGCAATAAGCAGCTCAACTGTGTGTCTGTCTGTCTGTCACTGGATTCTCCCTTCATAGCCATTAAAAATAAGCTGTGTGTTCTGACAAAATCCATTTCATTCTGTGTTTTAGTGACTAATTCTTTTTTTTAGAGTCACTTTAAATTGTGAAATGGGTTTAAACACTATATTTTTCTTTTGCTCTGCAGTCGTATGGCATTATGTTCAGGTGATTGGCTTCTGCCTGTAAAGTTTTAAACTCAGCAGAATCTTCCCATTCTGCTTTCCACATGCGTTTCTAAGATGGCCAAGATGAACTGCTCGATTACACCACAAAATAATTTAGAGGCAAATTTGAGTAAATTCCAATTTTTTATTATTTTAATCTCTGGACAGCCCTGGAGACCTGAACATGATTAATGACAAAAAGATGCATGCATTAGACTGAAAAGGTACATCAACAGGTAGATTCTTATAATTTATTGGTATTAGCTAAAAATAAATATTAGCTCAGTTTAGAGGATTGCACTCTGGTTGCGTTTACACTTGGCATTAACATGCGACCTGTATCCGGATGTTGTCCACATACACATTGAAAAGACGAGTGTGAACGCGTTGTTATCCGATCAGCGTGTCCTGGTCCAGGGGGAGGCGAGGACGCTTGTGATCGGATCTCAGTGTAATGTAAACACAATCAGCCGTCGTATCTGCATTCAGAGGGCGACGTCATATAAAATGAAACCCCTATGATCAATGATGTGACTTGATTAACATGATCTACCCAGTGATTTTTGTATGATCAACTCTGGAAGTATTCCTTTGTTCAAAAAGGAAAGTAAAGTGAGTGAGTGAAAGCAATTGGGACATTGTTTAATTTGCATCATCTTTACTCTTTATCTGCTGTCGTGCCACAGACCTACTTTAAATATTATGCAGGAAACAGAAATCCGATCAGTTATCCAGATACAGAGGCTACTTAATGTGAACAAATGTAAATGCGCCATGTCCTGATTGGCTAATGACCCGATCACGGTGATCGCATGTTAATGCCAAGTGTAAACGCAGCCAATGACGCACAGGACAACAGGGGATTAAGGTCCCACTTGTATTAATTATTTTGTAATGCACAACTATATTCATCATTATATGAACATGTCTGGCTATAAGCAAAGTAATATTAGGTTATGACTCTACCAGACCAGTTCTGATCCTCTAATTTGATTGGTCCAGTAGTAGCCTATGTGAGTGAAACCCAGAGAGGAGCTGTGAGAAACTCTCTACTCACAGACACTGTTTTAATCTATGTGTCGTATGATGACAATAGCCACGTTTCCATTACAGATTTGCGCACAACTTTTGTGATATTTTCTAAATGTCGATAAAAAACTATTGCGCAATGACGGCGTTTCCATTAACCGATGTTATGCGACTAAAACGTCATTTTTTCCTCTCACGAGAAGTCATTCCAAAAATCATGGCAACGGATGTTGGTAGGTTTACATATATCCCAGCCCTGCCATTTTTGTTAATGGAAGGAGACGTATGTGTGTTATCCAAGCATTAATGGCAAGGAAAGACCCTTATTCTTGTGGGTGGCACATATGAGGAGTTTCTGGGAGTTTCTCCCTCATATCTGCCTCAAGGTCTTGATTTAGAATCCAGTATTCACATTCAAATCTTTTATGAGTTTAAAGAACTCGGTCTCGTCTTCTGTCCAAACACACCGCACCGTCTACTTCAGGTGACTGTAAATACACAAAAACTGTTTCCATTGCAGTTTTGCGAAATATTCCTCTTTCAAATTGCCTGAAAAACCACCGCGATATATGGGAGTTTTTGCGAAATTAACGTGTTTCCATTGGGCGTATTTTCAGTGCGCAATTTCAATTTGCGCAATTTGAAGCGTAATGGAAACGCGGCTAATCAAAGCTTGAGACTTTGGCTCTTTTTTTGGGACGTTTGTTTGGTGGAGAATCTATGCAAGAATGCACAAACTACCTAGCCAGATTTCTTCTTGATATTAACTTCTGTAGCTTGACTCTAAAACTCATATGGTGAGACAAAGATGGTGATTTTGGTGATGTATCGGCCCAGCAGTTCTCCGCGCTCCAGCTCGCTCATCTCCACCTGCAGGTCCAGTGTGGCCGGGCCCAGAACCGGACGGGTCAGCAGGAGTTCCCCCGTCTGACGGTCTGAGCGCCTCACGGTGAAGAACTGGCGAGCTCGTCCTCCCAGCAGAGCGAACCTCAGCGAGTCTCCGATCATCCTCACGGCGGAGACCCGGAACACGACCCGAGGAGCCGAGAGCCCGGACACCACCGACAGGTGATGGTGGGACACGGAGCCGGGTGTCTGAGAGCAGGTCCTGCTGGACCCGGGGCAGGGGTTCCTCTCGCAACGCCTGAGAGCACAACAACACTTTCACAGATTTCTTTGTTTTAATGGGCTAGTTCACCAAAAATTAAAATTAGCCCATGATTTACTCTCCCTCAAGTCATCCTAGTGTATGTCATTCTTCTTTAAGACGAATACGATCGGAGTTATATAAAAAAAATGTCCTGGCTCTTCCAAGCTTTATAATGCCAGTGAATGGCCGTATGTTTTTTGAAGTCCATCAAAGTGCATCTATCCATGATAAGTGCATCTATCCATAATAAAAGTGCATCTATCCATGATAAAAGTGCATCTATCCATGATAAGTGCATCTATCCATGATTAAAGTGAATCTATCCATGATAAATGTGCATCTATCCATGATTAAAGTGCATCTATCCATGATAAAAGTGCATCTATCCATGATAAAAGTGCATCTATCCATGATAAAAGTGCATCTATCCATGATAAGTGCATCTATCCATCATAAAAGTGCATCTATCCATGATAAGTGCATCTATCCATGATAAGTGCATATATCCATCATAAAAGTGCATCTATCCGTGATTAAAGTGCATCTATCCATGATAAAAGTGCATCTATCCATAATAAAAGTGCATCTATCCATGATAAAAGTGCATCTATCCATGATAAGTGCATCTATCCATGATTAAAGTGAATCTATCCATGATAAATGTGCATCTATCCATGATAAAAGTGCATCTATCCATGATAAAAGTGCATCTATCCATGATAAAAGTGCATCTATCCATGATAAGTGCATCTATCCATGATAAAAGTGCATCTATCCATGATTAAAGTGCATCTATCCATGATTAAAGTGCATCTATCCATCATAAAAGTGCATCTATCCATGATTAAAGTGCATCTATCCATGATAAAAGTGCATCTATCCATCATAAAAGTGCATCCATCCATCATAAAAGTGCTCCACACGGCTCCGAGAGGTTAATAAAGGCCTTCTGAAGCAAAGCCATGTGTTTGTGTATGAAAAATATCCATAATTAAAACTTTATCAACTATAATAACTAGCTTCCGGCAGAAGGCCAATTCCAGCAGACGCATCGATTGCATGATGCATTGACGAATGCGGAAGCTCAAAGGAAAGAGCAAAACAAAACACCAGTCACGAATTAGAAGTCTAAAATGAGAATTTTTAAAGAGAAATGTGGGAGGAGCTTGAGTTTGTTGCCCAGCCCTATTTGATTGAACCACGAGAGGCATCAAAGCTTATGCTACTCCTACATCTGTCATTCATCGTCAAGTGTTACTCTTGATCGATTGCTGATTGATTGCTGTCTGATCGATTGCTCCTGCCTGCCTCGTTGCTGCTGCTGAGTTGGCTTGTGTCTGTAAGCTTTGTTATTCTTTCTGTTTTGAATCAATATTTACTATCATTCCTTGTTGTTTATACCGCTAAATATAGCTTACTCAACATCACACATTAACCTGCCATCGCTAGCTTCAATCTAAATCGTTATTGCTAGCACAACATGCTAGTAATTCGTTAGCCTGTTAGCATGCCATCCGTGCGCTCTTTATTTATTTTTCTCTTGCGCCTTTTACGAGTCCATCAAACCTTAGGTGAGTAGGATCAGTCAACAAACACGGTGAGTCATGTCATCTTCTCCTCTTATTGTCACTTGCTCTTCATGTAACATGTATAGCATATCCTTCTCTGTCAGCACAGGATTTACATGTGATAAATGCACGGAGATAGTCAAGCTGACGGGGAAGATTTCAGAACTAGAGACAAGCATCCAAACTTTAATCGAGGTTAATAGTAAGAGTGCAAGGGCTTTAGATACTGCTTTGGATGCGACTAGCTTAGTGAACTCTTTACATTGTTCGGTTCCGGCTGAAGTAGAGCCCGTGCAGCAGGGCAATTGGGAGTGGGTGACGGTGAGACGCTGTAGTCGCGGGACAAAACACCACTCTTCTGTTCCGATTACCAGTGAATTCTCCCCTCTCAGTGAAACACCCACTGTAAATCCTGTTGATTATGCCCTAGTAATTGGCGATTCTATTACACGGAATGTGAAAATAGAGACACCAACCACCATAGTCACATGTTTGCTGGGAGCCAGAGCGCCTGACATCAAAGCAAATTTAAAAGTGCTGGCTAATGCTAATCGTAAATTTTCTAAGATTATTATTCACGTCGGCACTAATGATGTTCGACTCCGCCAGTCGGAGATCACCAAAATTAATGTTAAAGAAGTGTGTGAACTCGCAAGTACGATGTCAGGCACTGTAATTTGCTCTGGCCGCCTTCCTGTTCGCCGGAGTGATGAGATACTTAGTAGATTGTCCTCACTCAATGGTTGGTTGTCTAAGTGGTGTCCGCAAAATAATATAGAATTCATAGACAATTGGAAAAGTTTTTGGGGCAGACCTGACCTGTTGAAAAGAGATGGTATTCATCCCTCCTGGGATGGTGCTGCTCTTCTCTCTAGTAATATGGCTCATAGTCTTAGAGCTCAAACATGACAAATTGGGCACCAGGTCAGGAAGCAGACAGACTGGCTAAACCAACCGTCTGCTAGCGGCCTCGCGTCACCCAGGTCAGATAAATCCCATCACATAGAGCCTCTTTCACCTAGATATCATCATATAGAGACTGTGTCTGTAACTTGAATTAGGAAATACAAAAAACTCCCAAACCCATCTAAGGGTAAAAATTTAATTGATGTTCAACAAATAAAAAACAGCTATAATACAGATGAGCAAATGCTAAAGCTTGGGTTGCTGAATATTCGATCGCTTACTCCAAAAGCACTCATTGTTAATGATATGATTACAGACTATAATCTAGATGTGCTGTGTTTGACAGAAACCTGGCTAAAACCAGACAATTACATTACTTTAAATGAGTCCACCCCGCAAGATTACTGTTATAAAAATGAGCCTCGTCTGAAACGCAAAGGGGGAGGTGTTGCTGTAATTTATAGTAATATTTTCAAAATTACTAAGAAGTCTAGTTTCAAATATAATTCTTTTGAAGTTTTGGTGCTTAATGTAGCAATATATAGTGTAAATGATAAATCACGTTTGAGATTTGTGCTGGCTACTGTACACAGGCCACCAGGGCACCATACAGACTTTATCAAAGAATTCGCTGACTTTCTATCAGAGTTAGTACTGGCTGCAGATAAAGTCATAATTGTTGGTGATTTTAATATACACATAGATAATGAAAAAGATGCATTGGGATTGGCATTTAAAGACATTCTGAACTCTATTGGAGTTAGACAACACGTGTCAGGACCTACTCATTGTCGTAATCATACTCTAGATCTAATATTATCACATGGAATAGATGTTGATGCGGTTGAAATTCTGCAGCAGAGCGATGACATCTCAGATCATTATCTAGTCTCGTGTAAATTTCATTTAGCCAAGGCTGCAAAGCCGACTCCGTGTTTCAAATATGTGAGACCTATCACTTCTGCCACTAAAGATTGCTTTATTAATAATCTTCCTGATCAGTTTCAGCATCCCAGAAGAACTTGATATTGCAAAAGAAACTATTAACTCTCTCTTTTCCATCACTTTAGACACAGTTGCTCCGATGCGCTTAAAGAAGATTAAAGAAAATAGTTCAACACCGTTGTACAACGAGTACACTCAGGCCCTTAAGAGAGCAGCCAGAGAGATGGAGCGCAACTGGAAGAAAACAAAACTAGAGGTATTTCGCATTTCATGGAAAGAGAGCTCGATTGCATACAGAGAGGCTTTAAAAGCTGCTAGAACTGCTTATTTTTCAACCCTATTAGAAGAAAATAAACATAATCCTAGGTATTTATTTGAAACAGTGTCTAAACTATCAAAAAATGGTTCAAGCCCAGAAGTTTCCAAGCAGCACAGCAGTAATGACTTTATGAACTTCTTCACTTATAAGATTGATAACATCAGGGAGAAAATTATTACTATGCAACCGTCTACTACAGTATCGCATCAGGGAGTGCATTGTAGTCTCCCTAAAGAAAGATTTGATTCATTCATTGCTATAGAAGAAGAAGAATTCGTTAAAATCATTATATCATCTAAATCGACAACATGTATGTTAGACCCTATACCGACTAAGCTACTGAAAGAGATGCTCCCAGAGGTCATAGATCCTCTTCTTAATATCATTAATTCATCTTTGTCTCTAGGATACGTACCAAAAACTTTTAAGCTAGCTATGATTAAACCGCTTGTTAAAAAACCGCAACTTGATCCTACAGAATTAGTCCATTACAGGCCGATCTCGAATCTACCTTTTCTGTCAAAGATATTAGAAAAGGCGGTATCCTCACAACTATGTTCCTTTTTAGAAGGAAATGATATCTGTGAGGATTTTCAGTCAGGATTTAGACCGTACCATAGTACTGAGACGGCTCTCATTAGAGTCACACATGATCTGCTCTTATCATCCGATCGTGGTTGTATCTCTCTATTAGTGTTACTCGATCTTAGTGCTGCATTTGATACTATTGACCACAACTATCTTTTAAATAGACTCGAAAATTATGTTCGCATTAGTGGAATTGCACTAGCATGGTTTAAATCATACTTATCTGACCGTTATCAGTTTGTAGCAGTAAATGATGAGATGTCTCATCGATCACAAGTTCAGTATGGCGTACCACAAGGCTCAGTACTAGGACCGCTGCTGTTCACTCTGTACATGCTACCCTTAGGAGATATCATTAGGAAGCATGGCATTAGTTTTCACTGTTATGCTGATGATACTCAGCTCTATATTTCTTCACGCCCTGACGAAACTTACCAATTCACAAAATTAACGGAATGCACAGCTGATATAAAAAATTGGATGACTCGTAATTTCCTACTACTTAACTCTGAAAAAACAGAGATTCTAATTATTGGACAAAAAACTTCCTCACGTAATAACCTAGAATACTGTCTAACACTTGATGGCTGCTCTGTCAAGTCTTCATCGTCGGTATCTAAATTACATCATATTCTCTCATTAACAAATGCAGAACAGATGCATTCATGACATCAAGGCTAGATTATTGTAATGCTCTACTGGGTGGTTGCCCTGCACGCTTAATAAACAAACTACAGCTGGTCCAAAACGCAGCAGCTCGAGTTCTTACCAGAACCAGGAAGTATGACCATATTAGCCCGGTTCTGTCAACACTGCACTGGCTCCCTATTAAATATTGTATAAATTTTAAAATATTGCTGATTACTTACAAAGCACTAAATGGTTTAGCTCTGCAGTACTTGAGCGAGCTCTTGCTATCTCAAAATTCCGGCCAGCTGATAATACCTAGAATATCTAAATCGACTGCTGGCGGTAGATCCTTCTCCTATTTGGCACCAAAACTTTGGAACAGTCTTCCTAACATTGTCCGGGAAGCAGACACACTCTGTCAGTTCAAAGCTAGACTAAAGACACATCTCTTTGACCTAGCATACACATAACACATTATAGACTTCTATAATTCAATATTAGGTTGCATAGATTAGGCCAGCCAGAACCGGGAACACTTCCCATAAATCTTGATGTACTTGTTACATCATAAGAAGAATGGTGCCTACGCTAATATTAGTCTCTCTGTTTATCCCGAGGTTTACCGCAGTCTGCCGGATCCAGGCCGTATCCAGATCTAACGAAGGACCTTCGCCTGGACGCGACGACAGCGCAGTCAACTAGTCTCTCCCCTGTGAAGGCCTCCTTCCCCTCCCTTTACCTCTCTACAGATAAAATGTGGGGACTGAACTCGTAATACGCATGTGTACGCCATCAGCGTTCTCACTGGTCGCGTTTTTCAAGTTTGCGCAGAGAGAACTTAAGAGTTTTCTGTTAAAATGGTGTCGTGTTAGCGGCCCCTAAGTTAATAACTAATGATCGTTGCGACGGAAGTGAATCAATCTAAACTAACTTTAGCTGGACAATAACTTTATTCTAGAGCTGCTATAAAGCCAAAACACTTTACTTTAATTTCCTATTATCACTGTAAAGCTGCTTTGGAACAATCTACATTGTTAAAAGCGCTATATAAATGAAGATGACTTGACTTGACTTGACTTGTGGCGTAAGTTGACTTACGTAGGCCTTCTTTTATTATGGATAGATGCACTTTGATGGACTTCAAAAAACATATGGCCCTTCCCTGCCATTATAAAGCTTGAAAGAGCCAGGATATTTTTTTATATAAGTCCGATTGTGTTCGTCTGAAAGAAGAATGTCATATACACCTAGGATGACTCGAGGGTCAGTAAATGTGATGCATAAGGATGTAGTGTAACGATGAATTATTGTTTTTTCCGAAGTGTTAACAACTTAGTGTTAACTAATAATTGTTGCAAACTGGTACTACCAACAAAATATTAGTGCATTGAACTGGGCGTCGTTACACTACATCCTTATGCATCACTTTCTGCCAGGACTTTTACGTGCTTTTCCCAAACCACAGAAGTGACGTCAACGTCCGTGTTAGCAGTAGCATGAGCCGTCAGACAAGTGTTATTTAAATAAACTCCTGATGTACTTACAAACTTTCCAATGCCTCATTTTATGAGTACAGAACCTATTTGTACTACTGTAGAAGTTTGGTCCCAATCTGGGCATTATTAGTGGGGTAATTTATGAGATACATCATAGGATCCGTTAGCGCCTGCACTAAACCATCCGGCTGATTTCTCTAAATAAGCTCTAACTTTAATAATGTTCATCCAAGGGATAAAGGCTTCTGGGGGGGTGTTCGGCTCGAGGTCACGGTGCAAAGGACCAAAGGTTGATTTTACTCCGAACCATCCCTTTAAATAAAGATGCTTCGTAGACTGTTGCTTACGTTGGAGAGGTTTTGGAGTAGCTGGCGTTTCTAATCTGTGGACACTCCACTTTAACGCACTGAAAACCCCCGTAGGTGTTGATGCAGAGCTGGTCACGTGTGCAGTTGTTCTGCCTGGATCCACACTCGTCGATATCTGGAAGGAAAAACAGGATCAGAATCGAGACTGTAGTGTTTCCCAAGTGCATCTTTTGCTGTTACTGAATGACCTTTGCAGTTCCGTCCATCACGGGTCAGGTTGTAACCGGCAGGACAGGAGCATCTGTATCCACCGGCAGTGTTAACACACGTGTGTAAGCAGAGACGGCCCGCCTGCCCCATGTGGAACAGCTTACACTCATCTATGTCTAAGAGAAAACATACAGGAACGAGCAGATTGAAACAAACACGTCATTGGACGGAAGAAGAGTATTTGTGTCCCTAGTGAAAAGATCAGCATCGCTGGTCCCAAAGAGAGAGACCAAAAACATCACAAGCTGGTGAAGAATAAAGTGGCCATGACTGATAGAAATGGGGTGTTTGCCATCGAAGACCCGTCGCAAAATAACGGGAGAGATTGAGTTTTGAGCTTGACCAGTACGGGTCTCTTTAGGTGGGATTTCAATCTTTGACCTCTAATAAACAGTGTCTTCCTTGAGTGTGTTTGGTGACAGTGATGGCTGAAGAAGCGCACCTGTGCAGACGCTGTTCTCTCGGCCGGAGATGGAGAACCCCGGCTCACAGGTGCAGTGTGTCGTTCCCTGGATCTGACTACACCTGGGTTGGCGGAGGAAAGCGGACGAGTGGGACTGAGGGAAGGAGGATGCTTCGCCATCAGGGGACGTGTTCATTACGTTCACAAAAACTGCAGAGAGAATCCGATTTCAAGAGCAGGTAAAGTGTCAGTTGTGCACCAGAGACAATCCTCAGATTTCAGCATGAAGCCTGGTTTATGCTCAACACATCTCAATGCACATGCAAAGAGTGTATAGAAATAATGTTTAATAACGTCAAACAGAATAATGTCAAAAGTTCTCACCGGGAATATATTCAAGCAATACACTCTGACAATTTTACTAAAACAAATGCAAGTTCTTGTACAAGTAAAAACACCTCTTGAGTGCCATGAGCTGTTGCTTGCTGTCTTGAAACCCTCACAGAACCTTTTTTTAACAATGGAATTAAAATTGCAGCTGTTTGTCAGAGCATGTATATCAGGAACATGTGCGTCTGATTGCGCAAGATTTTGTAATTTTACTGGAATGCCAGATTCTGTGGATGAGTGTTTGGAATTTGCAGAACTGTTGCTTGATGTGAAAAGGACTTCGACCGGGATCCGCCACTGACTAGAGGGAATGTTCATTAATAATTAAATAATTCAATTAAAATGTGTTTTTGTGCAAGTACTCAAACAAACAACAACTTGCGAAAGAAAACACTTTTGGGATTTTTAAATATCCTTTAATTAATAAGTGTGATCTAAGGTGAAGGTTTATAATGTTTCTACAGCCCTGATCCCAGATGAAGGTCTACTGAACATGCCCAAATATACTCTCAAACGGCCTCTGTTTGAGGGGTATGAACGGATGCTAGCCATATGTGATGTGACGGGATCATATTTCACCTTTGATTGATCAGCAGACATATCTTTAGGTGTTTTTTTTTGGGCATGTGGAGATTGAACATAAGCTGTAATTTGATTTTCAAGGGTATAACACAACATTTTACAGTTTTGCCAAATTTCACTGGCTATATTTTGAGAGCTGGTTTAGGGAGGATAAATATGGTTCTGTTACAGCAGTTTTGGGCCACTGCATCATTTACTGATGTTTAAACATGTGTGTGTCTTATTCATCCGAGGTGCAGTTCAGAAGTTTATTCTTTGATAGGCCTGGTAACATCTTTTTATGTCAAAAACGGGGCCTGTAAATGTGCTCAAAAAAGCTTCTGATGAAATGCAAACCAACATGTGGGCGTTGGAGAGTCGCAGGAAGGTCCAGCCCAGCCCTGGCCACAGAAACAGCTGAATCCATTCACCTCGTCTCTACAAGTTCCTCCGTTGGCACAAGGTGATGACAGACACTCGTCGATATCTTTAGAGAGGAGAGAAAGACAGTGAGGATTCAGAGTCTATAAGCAAAACCATAACCGAGAAGGTAAAGTTGCTGTAATGTATGTATGTAATTCGGTCAGATTCTTCTTTAGTGCTGTCACAGAGATGTGTGTTTTCTCACTGCATCCGCTTCAGTGATTCTCCCTTCGAATGAATGAAGTCTTGATGCTACACAATATGATGACATTCTACACTATTCTGTGCTTCAGCAGTTTGGAGAAGGTCTTTATTTGCT
The DNA here is from genome assembly GCF_949319135.1 of Squalius cephalus. Taxonomy (NCBI): domain Eukaryota; kingdom Metazoa; phylum Chordata; class Actinopteri; order Cypriniformes; family Leuciscidae; genus Squalius; species Squalius cephalus. The sequence continues at coordinate 48,696,502 of NC_137127.1, read as the reverse complement.
CCAGCATGTCAACGTCTCTGAGCACAAGACAAGTTCATATACCTGTACATGTGGTTTAAGTCTGGTGCAGAAGAACTGGACTGATCTGCCCAAAGCCCAGAGAATCTCACCAAACACCTTCAGGATCAACTGGAAAACCAGCCCTTGACCTCACTGAGCGTGTCTGAATGGAGCAAATCTTTGTTCAACATCTAGTGGAAGAACGGAAGCTGTAAAGCAGTAAAGACAGGAATTCATGCTTTTGAAATGAAATAATCAACAGTCAGGCCTCACTCATCTCATCATCACTCACTTATCGCTCATCTCAATGGTGTTTAGGGGTTCAGGTCTGGGCTTTGTGTAGTAAACCGTGTCTATATGGACCTCGTTTTGTGCACAACAGAATTAACAATGGAAAAGCAAAGACTCTCCACAATCTGCTGCAACAGAGTTGAAATCACAGAATGCTGAATTCTAGACCGCTGGAAGGGACTGTCCACGTGCTTTTGATAATATTTTGTATCTGTCAGATAGTGGCAACATTTTGTCCATTGAAAACATGCTTACAGCACCTTAAAATACAAATGTAAAGAGTTTATGTTAAAATTATAGAGTATGTCATTCGAAAAGTTTACAGGTTTTCAAGAGAAAACTTCTCTAGAGTGGAACAGAAAGATAGTTGTGATGACAGAGAAGATGGAAGGTTTCCACCAGCCGTTTGTATGATCTTAAATTCTAGGGTTCACACAAGGGACGTACAAACTACTACTCAGTCTGTAAAACTCAGTAATTAAAGGGTATTTAAATAGATTATCCCCCCAAAATAACACTTCTGTCATTATTTCCTCACCCTCATGTCATTTCAAAGACTTTTTAGCTTTTATTTTTTGTCCATTCAATAAATGTTAACCTTAACCAGTCCTTTGTGTTTTACAGAAGAAAGATATGCATACAGGATTGGAACAACATGAGGTTAAATGACAGTCTAATGACTATCAGTATCACAATATAATGTTGCACCATGTGTACTTTACACTAAACGTACAGTGAGTTACTGAATCTAAGCACTCCTTAAACCCGTGCTGTTCCTCAATACGATGTCTGCATTGGCGAATCCTACTGACATCAAGCAGAAGACGTCAGTTCACTGTTCCTTCTGGTTACGTTATTTAAATTTAAATATAGCATATTGAAATATGCCAAATCACATCTAATAATATCCACCTGCAAACACAACCAATCAAGTAATGCATTTACTCACCGCAAACGCTCAGTGATGTTCTAGTCTCAGAAGGGAACACACTGTTAAGATCCTGATCTTCTTCATGTCCTTCATTGCCTCCGTCGTCTTTGACTGATCATTACCACATCTGCGCACTAAAGTTAAGTCTACTTACCTTCATCTATGTGTTAAACAGGGGTTCGGGTCTGGTCTTATAGGTTAGTCAAGTTCTTACAAGACTCTGTAAATCATTTCTGTTAGGACTTCACTTTGTGTTGACATGCTGGAATAGAAGAGGACCTTCACCAAGCCACTGCAGCGCAGCTGGAAGCGCAGAGTTCTCTAGAACGACATTCTAGAGCATTAAGATGTTTTCAGTGGAGTTACTTCAATAGCCAAACATGTTAATTAGAAGCAGGTGTATCACAAACATTTGGCCAAATAGTGTATTTCAACTTGAAATGGCATTTAAAGACATTTTTCTGATAGAATCTTTCAAATATTTTTACAAATACATAAAATACCACGTGGTTTCCTAGAAAGAGCCGTTTTTCACCCACAGACTGAGACGACTGCCCCTCAGAGACAGGTGGCACTGAGGAGGCTTTAGAGCAGAGGTCTTCAATCCTGCTCCTGGAGGGCCACTGTCCTGCAAAGTTTAGCCCCAACCTTAATCAAACACACCTGAATCAGCTCATCTAGCTCTTCAGAATCGCTTGAATATTCAAAGGCAGGTGTGCTGAAGCAGGTTGGAACTAAACTCTGCAGGACAGTGGCCCTCCAGGAGCAGGATTGAAGACCTCTGCTTTAGATGGACTAAATAAAGGAGTGTTTAAGTGCGGACACCTTTGCAGACGGGCTGATGTCCACTCCAGCTGAGCGAGTCTTTACACTGTCTCGTCTCGGAGCCCAGCAGCTCGAAGCCCGCGTCACAGATGAAGTGCACTTCATGGCCAGCGAACAGAGTCTTCCCCAGCTTTCTGCCGTTCACAGGAGGCTCCAGCTCAGGGCAAGTGACTGTGGAAGACAACAGCAAACAGTGTGCACGCTTTAAACTAAATCAAGCATGTGTGTCTCATATTCAGTTTGAACTGTCATTTACTCACAGTTCTTTGGTTTAGCGGGCCGGCGTGCAACACTGTCATGCAGGAGGTTGAGTTTCTTCCTCAAAGTACGAAGACTCTGCAAGTATGAAGATTCCTGTGATGAAAGCAGTTTGTGAGCCTGTTGAATTGAGTTCTGTAGGTCTCGCTTACCGGGACAGTCCTAAAAAAACATGCATATTACCATCACAGACGCAGAATTGACTGTTTTTGCATAACATGTTCAGATCCATACGGTAGCATCCAGTACTGAAAAAACAGGCTGTCATATTTCATAAAGAATCCACTAGTGCCTCACTCTACAAGAGACCCGGCGACCTCTGCTTATCATACATCATCAAGATTAGCCTGTTTTATGACCCAAACGAGTTTAGAAAGGACTAAACTTTATTCACTCTTAAACAGACAAATAAGGTCTTTTTACTCCTATGCATCATATATGACCACTTGAGAATGAATGGAAATGTGTAAACATGATATGTTAGCTTGTAATATTTTGCCTGTGTATTAAGACAAGCTGTAAAACTACTTGGTTACTCAGGATTTCAGATGAACTGTGTTTGCTGTAATTTTCCCTGAATGTTACTGTGCATTACTAACTCCTGTAACTCTGCTCAGAGTAATATTATAAGAATATTGAAACGTTTACCCATAACCTCCCTCGCATCCTGTTTAAAGATCCCTGTCTAAGAACACTTAGGGTTCAGATTCAGGTTCAGGTCTTGTCTTTTCATTCATCAGACGCTCAGCATCAAACCGGTTCTGTGTCTCATCAATACAACTTCCAGCAAAGATCCACTAAAGCCTCAACAAACTGCATCAGGACATTCTCTTTTAAACGATCCAAAAGTCAAGTATAAAGCTTAGTCTGATTAAGTGATGATGACCTAATTAAGCAAGCAGACAGTAGGCTACTGATACTCTAATGACTGCTAGTTGACATGTAGTTGCACAGTTACTCATAGTTAGTAAAATTTCTAAAATGGACCATCAACATAGTGTTACCCACAAATTTCAAAACGGTCATAACGTTACACAGGCTGCCCAATGTTCAAAACATTGCATTGTGCATTCATTGTCTGTATGAACATTACTTTAGTCACCTTCAATGACATTAATCATAAATATCAACAAAAAAATACAGTATAGGTAAAAAGTGAAGCACATTAAAACTTTAACTGCAGTGTTCCTCGCCTGGCTTACTGTAAAAATTAAAACAAAGGATTGATAACTCCTTATATATTTCCATCAACCATCTATAGTAGATTTATTTGTCCACAGGTTCTCATTACAAGGACCTGCATACATAGAGTACTGACAAATCTGAAAACATAGTCTGGAAAAGTGGTATATAGGACCCTAGAAAGAGTGTCTGAATGATGAAGAAATATTAGATTCCTATTTTCCACAGTAATTGGTGTCAATGGATCTCGTTATCATGAAACTTTCATGATCCAAGCATGAAATATTGCTTGTCTTTTTCCTTAAAACGACAAAGATTGTATTTCCTTTTATTGTTTCTTTTTGACTTATGTAAGCAGGATAAATATTTGAACTTCTTGAAGAACGCCTGGTTAACTGAGAGAGCAGCCGTGTTGGAGACGCATTAGTAGCGGTGGGCAGTAACAGAAGCTGTTGATGTTCGGGGTAACAGTGTTCTCTTTAAGAGTACATCAAAACATTCCATGTTGTTTATCCTCAAATCCCTCTGAATAGAGTGGTTGTGTAGAATGTGCAACAGTCACACAGTAAGCCTACAGTCTATCAGACTGAAAGACTTTTCACAATTTTATTTCAAGATTTTATGTCAAAGGCAAGAACTTAAAAATATATGGACTCATTTTTGTATATTTTATCATACAAGAAAAAAACCTGGACTGGTGCTGCTGTTAGGCTTCCTACAAATTCAGATAAAATCAGATGCATTTAAAATAAAAGATACTTTTGCAGTAGCTTATGAATAATTTGATACCATCATCTCGTTCTGCATTATAATAATAAAAGAGTGGCCAAAATACAATGACATACACATGCGTTTAGCTTTAACCCTTGACCTACTCTAAATTAACTCCTTTGTACTGAAACGTGACTTGAGCAATGACTTGAATTTAACAACTGTGTTGTCCTGAGACAGGTCTGTTAGTTGGCTAGCAGCAAATATCGAACTCCTACTCTTTGCTCTTTATCAGGTTACAGAATCTTGAATTACACAAAAATAAAGCACTAATTTTCTGTTATTTATGGAATACTTAATAAATATAACTCACCTGAGCCAGCATTGTATAAACTTGACAGATAAATATTGAAAGGAGTATAGAGTATCTTCGGTTCATCGTCTTCATTTAATCGTTGAGTGGATACATTAATTATGTTAATAAATGCCTTTGTGTAGTGGATTCTGACAAGAAAATGCTGCGTATCTGTTTCTGTTGAGCTCCAAATTCGTTACCGGCTCAGCTTTAAAACCCCCTCAGAATGAGACTGCTGCTGCAAGAGGATTTTTCTGAAAGCAAGCACTGGATTTCCCCCCCCATAAACCGCAGGTCAGTTGGTGTATTTACTGGATGGACAGAATTTGTAAAATCAGTTTCTTGTGTGTTTCGCATTGTTAGAGTCAACGTCTCAAAAGATTCATTACTCAGGCCCACAGTAAGACATTTTTGGGCGATGTAGAAAATGTACACGCATATTTTATATCTGTACATAATAATTAAAAAAATGAGGATTAATTACTTTTAGAGAACGCAACGGTGGTCCGTCTGACTCCAGATCAGCGTGTTCAAATCATGTTGGGGTCAAAGTCTGATCAATATTCTGCTGTTTGCATGATTTGTCCATAAGTATTTTATAAAATTCATATAAAATTCACGAATCCTTACTGCTAGACCATATAACTGGCTCAGCAAATTCTCAGTCATGCATGGCCTCGTGGCGCAATAGCGCGTCTGACTCCAGATCAGAAGGTTTACATTTACATTTAGTCATTTAGCAGATTTACAAACTTACTAACTTACAAATTAGGACTAAATTGAGCAGTCATCATGAAGAGGCAAAAACAACGCAAGAAGTGCTCAAAATACGAAGTTCAGGCATTATTCAGAGTAGCATAAGCCCGATAAGTGAGGTTTTAAAGGGAAAGGGAAGGGCTTTTTTTTTTAGCGCAATTTTCCTACGGACAAAATTGCGATTGTTAACTCATGTGCTGCGTTCCAGTCCACTTTTAGACACGCACTTGCGAACTTCCCTAAGCACTTCCCCTCGGGGGAATCCCTGCCGCCATTTTGAAGTGCGTTCCACTTCGTGAAGTGGACGAGGGAAGTTTATATGGACAGACCCTCGTTCCCTCGATTTTGACCGAGGGAGCGAGTCTACTTCAAATGTACACTTCAGGCACCTATATGTCCCACAATGCAGTACGATTGTGACGTCACCACAGATCTCGTCTAATCACCACCACAACAGACAACTCTATATTAATTTTTTTTTTTTTTAAATTTAAAACAACCCAAACACACCTATAAACATTTGGATGCTGCATTAAACAAATTCTTAAAGGGAACAAAATGTAAATAATAAATCAACTCCACAGCTGATTCCAAGTGATCGGATGTTCCAGTTCAGACCATTGCAGTTTCCGCCAGTAGTGGGCACTCGCAATGACGTACATCCGAGTGAACGAGACGAAGGGAAGTTAGCGAGTGAAGGGCATGACAATTTTGGACTGGAACGCAGCAATGATTTCTGTTCTGTCTGTGCGCACCAATCTTGCACTTCTATCTCCTCCTCAACCAGACCACCTAGAGACTTCGGGTTTTCGGCATTATGTTAAGGAAGGTCTAATCTCGGGAACGCACACAAAAAAAAAAAAAAAAAAAAAAAAAAACATAAAAAGATTTACTATCTCTTAGTGTTGTGATCCCATGACGTCAGAAAATTGCGCTAAAACACTCACTGAGTTTTTATTACTTGTTTTTTTATGAGGTTAGTGCTCACGGAAGAGATGGGTTTTCAGCTGTCTTTTGAACGTTGTCAGGGATTCTGCATTCCGGATGAGGATGGGGAGTGCGTTCCACCAGCAGGGAACTGTGAATGAGAATGTTCTGGAAAGTGATTTTGTGGCTTTCTGTGATGGAACCACGAGACGTCGCTCTTTGACCGATCGTAGGCTTCTGGTAGGGATGTAGACTCGTAGGAGTGAGTGAAAGTAAGAGGGAGCTGAGCCTGTGATAGATCTGTAAGCAAGTGTCAGTGCCTTGAACTTGATGCGAGCAGCGAGAGGTAGAGAGTGCAGAGAGATGAACAGAGGAGTGACGTGGGCCCTCTTGGGTTCGTTGAAGACAAGACGAGCTGAAGCATTCTGAATCATTTGTAGAGGTTTAGTTGCACATGCTGGAAGTCCAGCCAGAAGAGCATTGCAGTAGTCAAGCCTAGAGATGACCAGGGCCTGGACGAGGAGTTGTGTTGCATGCTCAGTAAGGAAAGGCCTGATCTTCCTGATGTTGTGCAGTGCAAACCTGCAAGATCGAGCTGTCTTTGAGATGTGATCTGTGAAGGTCAGCTGGTCATCAAACGTTACTCCAAGATTTCTGACCGACCTTGATGGGGTGATTGATGATGAGTCTAGCTGGATAGTGAAGTGATGGCGCAGTGGATAAGACACAAGCCTTTGGTGTGAGAGACCCGGGTTCGAATCCACTGTGAGACACCAATGTGTCCCTGAGCAAGACACTTAACCCCTAGTTGCTCCAGAGGCGTGCGACCTCTGACATGTATAGCAATTGTAAGTCGCTTTGGATAAAAGCGTCAGCTAAATGAATAAATGTAAATGTAAATGAAGTCGTGCTGTAGAGATGGATTGGCAGGGAGGACGAGAAGCTCAGTCTTTGCCAGGTTGAGCTGCAGGTGATGTTCCTTCATCCATGCCGAGATGTCCGCCAGACAGCTTGAGATCCGTGCAGCTACTGTGGGATCATCTGGTTGAAATGAGAGGAAGAGCAAATTCCCAGAAGTGCAGGACCTCGTGGCGCAAGGGTCGTGTGTCTGACTCCAGATCAGAAGGTTGCAAGTTCAAATCATGTTGAGGTCAAACAATCCCTAATCTGACTATAAGTCTTCTGTAATATTCATGAATCCTTACAGCTAGACCATATAACTGGCTCCGGGAATTCTCAGAATTGCAGGGCAAATTCCCAAGTGTGCAGGACGTCGTGGCACAACGGTAGCGCGTCTGACTCCAGATCAGAAAGACATATTTTCAAATCACGTTGAGGTCAAAAAATCCCTAATCTGACTGCAAGTCTTTTATAAAATTAATGAATCCTTACTGCTAGATCATATAACTAGCTCAGCAAATTCCCAGAAGTGCAGGGCAGATCCGAAGGTTGCGTGTTCAAATCACGTCGAGGTCAAACAATCCCTAATTTGACCATGAGTCTTTTATAAAATTCATGAATCCTTACTGCTAGACCATATAACTAGCTCAGCAAATTTTCAGGCATGCAGGACTTCGTGGCGCAACGGTAGCGCGTCTGACTCCAGATCAGAAAGTTGCTTTTTCAAATCACGTTGAGGTCAAACAATCCCTAATCTGACAGCGAGTCTTTTATAAAATTCATGAATCCTTACTGCTAGACCATATAATTAGTTCAGCAAATTCCCAGAAATGCAGGTTAAATTCCCAGAAGTGCAGGACCTTGTAGCGCGTCTGATTCCAGATCAGAAGGTTGCATGTTCAAATCACGTTGAGGTCAAACAATCCCTAATCTGACTATAAGTCTTCTGTAAAATTCATGAATCCTTACAGCTAGACCATATAACTGGCTCCGGAAATTCTCAGAATTGCAGGGCAAATTCCCAGATGTGTGGGACCTCGTGGCGCAACGGTAGCGTGTCTGACTCCAGATCATAAGGTTGCATGTTCAAATCACGTCGAGGTCAAACAATCCCTAATCTGACTGCGAGTCTTTTATAAAATTCATGAATCCTTACTGCTAGACCATATAACTAGCTCAGAAAATTCAGACAATTGTAGGGCAAATTCACAGAAGTGCAGGACCTCGTGGCGCAACGGTCAAACAATCCCTAATCTGAATGCGAGTCTTTTATAAAATTCATGAATTCTTACTGCTAGACCATATAATTAGTTCAGCAAATTCCCAGAAGTGCAGGGCCTCGTGGCGCAACGGTAGCGTGTCTGACTCCAGATCAGAAGGTTGCATGTTCAAATCACGTCGAGGTCAAACAATCCCAAATCTGACTGTGAGTCTTTTATAAAATTCTTGAATCCTTACTGCTAGACCATATAACTAGCTCAGCAAATTCAGACAATTGTAGGGCAAATCCCAGAAGTGCAGGCCCTCGTGGCGCAACGGTAGCGCGTCTGACTCCAGATCAGAAGGTTGCGTGTTCAAATCACGTCGAGGTCAAACAATCCCTAATCTGACTGCGACTCTTTTATAAAATTCTTGAATCCTTACTGCTAGACCATATAACTAGCTCAGAAAATTCAGACAATTGTAGGGCAAATTCCCAGAAGTGCAGGACCTCGTGGCGCAACGGTCAAACAATCCCTAATCTGACTGCGACTCTTTTATAAAATTCTTGAATCCTTACTGCTAGACCATATAACTAGCTCAGAAAATTAAGACAATTGTAGGGCAAATTCCCAGAAGTGCAGGACCACGTAGCGTGTCTGACTCCAGATATGAAGGTTGCGTGTTCAAATCAAATCAAGGTCAAACAATCCCTAATTTGCCTGCGAGTCTTTTATAAAATTCATGAATTCTTACTGCTAGACCATATAACTAGCTCAGCAAATTCCCAGAAGAGTAGGTTAAATTCCCAGAGGTGCAGGACCTCGTAGCGCGTCTGACTCCAGATATGAAGGTTGCATGTTCAAATCACGTCGAGGTCAAACAATCCCTAATCTGACTGCGAGTCTTTTATAAAATTCTTGAATCCTTACTGCTAGACCATATAACTAGCTCAGCAAATTCAGACAATTGTAGGGCAAATTCCCAGAAGTGCAGGGCCTCGTGGCACAACGGTAGCGCGTCTGACTCCAGATCAGAAGGTTGCGTGTTCAAATCACGTCGAGGTCAAACAATCCCTAATCTGACTGCGAGTCTTTTATAAAATTCATGAATTCTTACTGCTAGACCATATAACTAGCTCAGCAAATTCAGACAATTGTAGGGCAAATTCCCAGAAGTGCAGGACCTCGTGGCGCAACGGTCAAACAATCCCTAATCTGACTGCGAGTCTTTTATAAAATTCTTGAATCCTTACTGCTAGACCATATAACTAGCTCAGCAAATTCAGACAATTGTAGGGCAAATTCCCAGAAGTGAAGGACCTCGTGGCGCAATGGTAGCGCGTATGACTCCAGATCAGAAGGTTGCGTGTTCAAATCAAATCAAGGTCAAACAATCCCTAATTTGCCTGCGAGTCTTTTATAAAATTCATGAATTCTTACTGCTAGACCATATAACTAGCTCAGAAAATTCAGACAATTGTAGGGCAAATTCCCAGAAGTGCAGGACCACGTAGCGTGTCTGACTCCAGATCAGAAGGTTGCGTGTTCAAATCAAATCAAGGTCAAACAATCCCTAATTTGCCTGCGAGTCTTTTATAAAATTCATGAATTCTTACTGCTAGACCATATAACTAGTTCAGCAAATTCCCAGAAGAGTAGGTTAAATTCCCAGAGGTGCAGGACCTCGTAGCGCGTCTGACTCCAGATCAGAAGGTTGCATGTTCAAATCACGTCGAGGTCAAACAATCCCTAATCTGACTGCGAGTCTTTTATAAAATTCATGAAGCCTTACTGCTAGACCATATAACTAGCTCAGCAAATTCAGACAATTGTAGGGCAAATTCCCAGAAATGCAGGGCCTCGTGGCGCAACGGTAGTGCGTCTGACTCCAGATCAGAAGGTTGCGTGTTCAAATCACGTCGAGGTCAAACAATCCCTAATCTGACTGCGAGTCTTTTATAAAATTCTTGAATCCTTACTGCTAGACCATATAACTAGCTCAGAAAATTCAGACAATTGTAGGGCAAATTCCCAGAAGTGCAGGACCTCGTGGCGCAACGGTCAAACAATCCCTAATCTGACTGCGAGTCTTTTATAAAATTCTTGAATCCTTACTGCTAGACCATATAACTAGCTCAGAAAATTAAGACAAGTGTAGGGCAAATTCCCAGAAGTGCAGGACCACGTAGCGTGTCTGACTCCAGATATGAAGGTTGCGTGTTCAAATCAAATCAAGGTCAAACAATCCTTAATTTGCCTGCGAGTCTTTTATAAAATTCATGAATTCTTACTGCTAGACCATATAACTAGCTCAGCAAATTCAGACAATTGTAGGGCAAATTCCCAGAAGTGCAGGACCTCGTGGCGCAACGGTAGCGCGTCTGACTCCAGATCAGAAGGTTGCGTGTTCAAATCACGTCGAGGTCAAACAATCCCTAATCTGACTGCGAGTCTTTTATAAAACTCTTGAATCCTTACTGCTAGACCATATAACTAGCTCAGCAAATTCAGACAATTGTAGGGCAAATTCCCAGAAGTGCAGGACCTTGTGGCGCAACGGTCAAACAATCCCTAATCTGACTGCGAGTCTTTTATAAAATTCATGAATCCTTACTGCTAGACCATATAACTAGCTCAGAAAATTCAGACAATTGTAGGGCAAATTCCCAGAAGTGCAGGACCTTGTGGCGCAACGGTCAAACAATCCCTAATCTGACTGCGAGTCTTTTATAAAATTCTTGAATCCTTACTGCTAGACCATATAACTAGCTCAGAAAATTCAGACAATTGTAGGGCAAATTCCCAGAAGTGCAGGACCACGTAGCGCAACGGTCAAACAATCCCTAATTTGCCTGCGAGTCTTTTATAAAATTCATGAATTCTTACTGCTAGACCATATAACTAGTTCAGCAAATTCCCAGAAGTGCAGGGCCTCGTGGCGCAACGGTAGCGTGTCTGACTCCAGATCAGAAGGTTGCGTGTTCAAATCACGTCGAGGTCAAACAATCCCTAATCTGACTGCGAGTCTTTTTTAAAATTCTTGAATCCTTACTGCTAGTCCATATAACTAGCTCAGCAAATTCAGACAATTGTAGGGCAAATTCCCAGAAGTGCAGGACCTCGTGGCGCAACGGTAGCGCGTCTGACTCCAGATCAGAAGGTTGCGTGTTCAAATCACGTCGAGGTCAAACAATCCCTAATCTGACTGCCAGTCTTTTATAAAATTCATGAATCCTTACTGCTAGACCATATAACTAGCTCAGAAAATTCAGACAATTGTAGGGCAAATTCCCAGAAGTGCAGGACCTCGTGGCGCAAGGGTCGTGTGTCTGACTCCAGATCAGAAGGTTGCAAGTTCAAATCATGTTGAGGTCAAACAATCCCTAATCTGACTATAAGTCTTCTGTGATATTCATGAATCCTTACAGCTAGACCATATAACTGGCTCCGGGAATTCTCAGAATTGCAGGGCAAATTCCCAAGTGTGCAGGACGTCGTGGCACAACGGTAGCGCGTCTGACTCCAGATCAGAAGGTTGCGTGTTCAAATCACGTTGAGGTCAAACAATCCCTAATCTGACTGCGAGTCTTTTTTAAAATTCTTGAATCCTTACTGCTAGTCCATATAACTAGCTCAGCAAATTCAGACAATTGTAGGTCAAATTCCCAGAAGTGCAGGACCTCGTGGCGCAAGGGTCGTGTGTCTGACTCCAGATCAGAAGGTTGCGAGTTCAAATCATGTTGAGGTCAAACAATCCCTAATCTGACTATAAGTCTTCTGTGATATTCATGAATCCTTACAGCTAGACCATATAACTGGCTCCGGGAATTCTCAGAATTGCAGGGCAAATTCCCAAGTGTACAGGACGTCGTGGCACAACGGTAGCGCGTCTGACTCCAGATCAGAAAGACGTATTTTCAAATCACGTTGAGGTCAAAAAATCCCTAATCTGACTGCGAGTCTTTTATAAAATTCATGAATTCTTACTGCTAGACCATATAATTAGTTCAGCAAATTCCCAGAAATGCAGGTTAAATTCCCAGAAGTGCAGGACCTTGTAGCGCGTCTGACTCCAGATCAGAAGGTTGCATGTTCAAATCACGTTGAGGTCAAACAATCCCTAATCTGACTATAAGTCTTCTGTAAAATTCATGAATCCTTACAGCTAGACCATATAACTGGCTCCGGAAATTCTCAGAATTGCAGGGCAAATTCCCAGATGTGCGGGACCTCGTGGCACAACGGTAGCGTGTCTGACTCCAGATCAGAAGGTTGCATGTTCAAATCACGTCGAGGTCAAACAATCCCTAATCTGACTGCGAGTCTTTTATAAAATTCATGAATCCTTACTGCTAGACCATATAACTAGCTCAGAAAATTCAGACAATTGTAGGGCAAATTCACAGAAGTGCAGGACCACGTGGCGCAACGGTCAAACAATCCCTAATCTGACTGCGAGTCTTTTATAAAATTCATGAATTCTTACTGCTAGACCATATAATTAGTTCAGCAAATTCACAGAAGGGCAGGTTAAATTCCCAGAAGTGCAGGACCTTGTAGCGCGTCTGACTCCAGATATGAAGGTTGCATGTTCAAATCACGTTGAGGTCAAACAATCCCTAATCTGACTGCGAGTCTTTTATAAAATTCATGAATTCTTACTGCTAGACCATATAATTAGCTCAGCAAATTCAGACAATTGTAGGGCAAATTCACAGAAGTGCAGGACCACGTGGCGCAACGGTCAAACAATCCCTAATCTGACTGCGAGTCTTTTATAAAATTCATGAATTCTTACTGCTAGACCATATAACTAGCTCAGAAAATTCAGACAATTGTAGGGCAAATTCACAGAAGTGCAGGACCACGTGGCGCAACGGTCAAACAATCCCTAATCTGACTGCGAGTCTTTTATAAAATTCATGAATTCTTACTGCTAGACCATATAATTAGTTCAGCAAATTCACAGAAGGGCAGGTTAAATTCCCAGAAGTGCAGGACCTTGTAGCGCGTCTGACTCCAGATCAGAAGGTTGCATGTTCAAATCACGTTGAGGTCAAACAATCCCTAATCTGACTGCGAGTCTTTTATAAAATTCATGAATCCTTACTGCTAGACCATATAACTAGCTCAGAAAATTCAGACAATTGTAGGGCAAATTCACAGAAGTGCAGGACCACGTGGCGCAACGGTCAAACAATCCCTAATCTGACTGCGAGTCTTTTATAAAATTCATGAATTCTTACTGCTAGACCATATAATTAGTTCAGCAAATTCACAGAAGGGCAGGTTAAATTCCCAGAAGTGCAGGACCTTGTAGCGCGTCTGACTCCAGATATGAAGGTTGCATGTTCAAATCACGTTGAGGTCAAACAATCCCTAATCTGACTGCGAGTCTTTTATAAAATTCATGAATCCTTACTGCTAGACCATATAACTAGCTCAGAAAATTCAGACAATTGTAGGGCAAATTCACAGAAGTGCAGGACCACGTGGCGCAACGGTCAAACAATCCCTAATCTGACTGCGAGTCTTTTATAAAATTCATGAATTCTTACTGCTAGACCATATAATTAGTTCAGCAAATTCACAGAAGGGCAGGTTAAATTCCCAGAAGTGCAGGACCTTGTAGCGCGTCTGACTCCAGATATGAAGGTTGCATGTTCAAATCACGTTGAGGTCAAACAATCCCTAATCTGACTGCGAGTCTTTTATAAAATTCTTGAATCCTTACTGCTAGACCATATAACTAGCTCAGCAAATTCAGACAATTGTAGGGCAAATTCCCAGAAGTGCAGGACCTCGTGGCGCAACGGTAGCGCGTCTGACTCCAGATATGAAGGTTGCATGTTCAAATCACGTCGAGGTCAAACAATCCCTAATCTGAATGCGAGTCTTTTATAAAATTCATGAATTCTTACTGCTAGACCATATAATTAGTTCAGCAAATTCACAGAAGGGCAGGTTAAATTCCCAGAAGTGCAGGACCTTGTAGCGCGTCTGACTCCAGATATGAAGGTTGCATGTTCAAATCACGTTGAGGTCAAACAATCCCTAATCTGCCTGCGAGTCTTTTATAAAATTCATGAATTCTTACTGCTAGACCATATAACTAGCTCAGAAAATTCAGACAATTGTAGGGCAAATTCCCAGAAGTGCAGGGCCTCGTGGTGCAACGGAATTGCAGGGCAAATTCCCAAGTGTACAGGACGTCGTGGCACAACGGTAGCGCGTCTGACTCCAGATCAGAAGGTTGCGTGTTCAAATCACGTCGAGGTCAAACAATCCCTAATCTGACTGCCAGTCTTTTATAAAATTCATGAATCCTTACTGCTAGTCCATATAACTAGCTCAGCAAATTCAGACAATTGTAGGGCAAATTCCCAGAAGTGCAGGACCTCGTGGTGCAACGGAATTGCAGGGCAAATTCCCAAGTGTACAGGACGTCGTGGCACAACGGTAGCGCGTCTGACTCCAGATCAGAAAGACGTATTTTCAATTCACGTTGAGGTCAAAAAATCCCTAATCTGACTGCGAGTCTTTTATAAAATTCATGAATCCTTACTGCTAGACCATATAATTAGTTCAGCAAATTCCCAGAAATGCAGGTTAAATTCCCAGAAGTGCAGGACCTTGTAGCGCGTCTGACTCCAGATCAGAAGGTTGCATGTTCAAATCACGTTGAGGTCAAACAATCCCTAATCTGACTATAAGTCTTCTGTAAAATTCATGAATCCTTACAGCTAGACCATATAACTGGCTCCGGAAATTCTCAGAATTGCAGGGCAAATTCCCAGATTTGCGGGACCTCGTGGCGCAACGGTAGCGTGTCTGACTCCAGATCAGAAGGTTGCATGTTCAAATCACGTTGAGGTCAAACAATCCCTAATCTGACTGCGAGTCTTTTATAAAATTCATGAATCCTTACTGCTTTTATAAAATTTTATAAAGTCTTTTATAAAATTCATGAATCCTTACTGCTAGACCATATAATTAGTTCAGCAAATTCCCAGAAATGCAGGTTAAATTCCCAGAAGTGCAGGACCTTGTAGCGCGTCTGACTCCAGATCAGAAGGTTGCATGTTCAAATCACGTTGAGGTCAAACAATCCCTAATCTGACTATAAGTCTTCTGTAAAATTCATGAATCCTTACAGCTAGACCATATAACTGGCTCCGGAAATTCTCAGAATTGCAGGGCAAATTCCCAGAAGTGCAGGACCTCGTGGCGCAACGGTAGCGCGTCTGACTCCAGATATGAAGGTTGCATGTTCAAATCACGTCGAGGTCAAACAATCCCTAATCTGACTGCGAGTCTTTTATAAAATTCTTGAATCCTTACTGCTAGACCATATAACTAGCTCAGCAAATTCAGACAATTGTAGGGCAAATTCCCAGAAGTGCAGGACCTCGTGGCGCAACGGTAGCGCGTCTGACTCCAGATCAGAAGGTTGCGTGTTCAAATCACGTCGAGGTCAAACAATCGCTAATCTGACTGCGAGTCTTTTATAAAATTCTTGAATCCTTACTGCTAGACCATATAACTAGCTCAGCAAATTCAGACAATTGTAGGGCAAATTCCCAGAAGTGCAGGACCTCGTGGCGCAACGGTAGCGCGTCTGACTCCAGATCAGAAGGTTGCGTGTTCAAATCACGTCGAGGTCAAACAATCGCTAATCTGACTGCGAGTCTTTTTTAAAATTCTTGAATCCTTACTGCTAGTCCATATAACTAGCTCAGCAAATTCAGACAATTGTAGGGCAAATTCCCAGAAGTGCAGGACCTCGTGGCGCAACGGTAGCGCGGCTGACTCCAGATCAGAAGGTTGCGTGTTCAAATCACGTCGAGGTCAAACAATCCCTAATCTGACTGCGAGTCTTTTTTAAAATTCTTGAATCCTTACTGCTAGACCATATAACTAGCTCAGAAAATTCAGACAATTGTAGGTCAAATTCCCAGAAGTGCAGGACCACGTGGCGCAACGGTCAAACAATCCCTAATCTGACTGCGAGTCTTTTATAAAATTCATGAATTCTTACTGCTAGACCATATAATTAGTTCAGCAAATTCACAGAAGGGCAGGTTAAATTCCCAGAAGTGCAGGACCTTGTAGCGCGTCTGACTCCAGATATGAAGGTTGCATGTTCAAATCACGTTGAGGTCAAACAATCCCTAATCTGACTGCGAGTCTTTTATAAAATTCTTGAATCCTTACTGCTAGACCATATAACTAGCTCAGCAAATTCAGACAATTGTAGGGCAAATTCCCAGAAGTGCAGGACCTCGTGGCGCAACGGTAGCGCGTCTGACTCCAGATATGAAGGTTGCATGTTCAAATCACGTCGAGGTCAAACAATCCCTAATCTGAATGCGAGTCTTTTATAAAATTCATGAATTCTTACTGCTAGACCATATAATTAGTTCAGCAAATTCACAGAAGGGCAGGTTAAATTCCCAGAAGTGCAGGACCTTGTAGCGCGTCTGACTCCAGATATGAAGGTTGCATGTTCAAATCACGTTGAGGTCAAACAATCCCTAATCTGACTGCGAGTCTTTTATAAAATTCTTGAATCCTTACTGCTAGACCATATAACTAGCTCAGCAAATTCAGACAATTGTAGGGCAAATTCCCAGAAGTGCAGGACCTCGTGGCGCAACGGTAGCGCGTCTGACTCCAGATATGAAGGTTGCATGTTCAAATCACGTCGAGGTCAAACAATCCCTAATCTGCCTGCGAGTCTTTTATAAAATTCATGAATTCTTACTGCTAGACCATATAACTAGCTCAGAAAATTCAGACAATTGTAGGGCAAATTCCCAGAAGTGCAGGGCCTCGTGGTGCAACGGAATTGCAGGGCAAATTCCCAAGTGTACAGGACGTCGTGGCACAACGGTAGCGCGTCTGACTCCAGATCAGAAGGTTGCGTGTTCAAATCACGTCGAGGTCAAACAATCCCTAATCTGACTGCCAGTCTTTTATAAAATTCATGAATCCTTACTGCTAGTCCATATAACTAGCTCAGCAAATTCAGACAATTGTAGGGCAAATTCCCAGAAGTGCAGGACCTCGTGGTGCAACGGAATTGCAGGGCAAATTCCCAAGTGTACAGGACGTCGTGGCACAACGGTAGCGCGTCTGACTCCAGATCAGAAAGACGTATTTTCAATTCACGTTGAGGTCAAAAAATCCCTAATCTGACTGCGAGTCTTTTATAAAATTCATGAATCCTTACTGCTAGACCATATAATTAGTTCAGCAAATTCCCAGAAATGCAGGTTAAATTCCCAGAAGTGCAGGACCTTGTAGCGCGTCTGACTCCAGATATGAAGGTTGCATGTTCAAATCACGTTGAGGTCAAACAATCCCTAATCTGACTGCGAGTCTTTTATAAAATTCATGAATTCTTACTGCTAGACCATATAATTAGCTCAGCAAATTCAGACAATTGTAGGGCAAATTCACAGAAGTGCAGGACCACGTGGCGCAACGGTCAAACAATCCCTAATCTGACTGCGAGTCTTTTATAAAATTCATGAATTCTTACTGCTAGACCATATAACTAGCTCAGAAAATTCAGACAATTGTAGGGCAAATTCACAGAAGTGCAGGACCACGTGGCGCAACGGTCAAACAATCCCTAATCTGACTGCGAGTCTTTTATAAAATTCATGAATTCTTACTGCTAGACCATATAATTAGTTCAGCAAATTCACAGAAGGGCAGGTTAAATTCCCAGAAGTGCAGGACCTTGTAGCGCGTCTGACTCCAGATCAGAAGGTTGCATGTTCAAATCACGTTGAGGTCAAACAATCCCTAATCTGACTGCGAGTCTTTTATAAAATTCATGAATCCTTACTGCTAGACCATATAACTAGCTCAGAAAATTCAGACAATTGTAGGGCAAATTCACAGAAGTGCAGGACCACGTGGCGCAACGGTCAAACAATCCCTAATCTGACTGCGAGTCTTTTATAAAATTCATGAATTCTTACTGCTAGACCATATAATTAGTTCAGCAAATTCACAGAAGGGCAGGTTAAATTCCCAGAAGTGCAGGACCTTGTAGCGCGTCTGACTCCAGATATGAAGGTTGCATGTTCAAATCACGTTGAGGTCAAACAATCCCTAATCTGACTGCGAGTCTTTTATAAAATTCATGAATCCTTACTGCTAGACCATATAACTAGCTCAGAAAATTCAGACAATTGTAGGGCAAATTCACAGAAGTGCAGGACCACGTGGCGCAACGGTCAAACAATCCCTAATCTGACTGCGAGTCTTTTATAAAATTCATGAATTCTTACTGCTAGACCATATAATTAGTTCAGCAAATTCACAGAAGGGCAGGTTAAATTCCCAGAAGTGCAGGACCTTGTAGCGCGTCTGACTCCAGATATGAAGGTTGCATGTTCAAATCACGTTGAGGTCAAACAATCCCTAATCTGACTGCGAGTCTTTTATAAAATTCTTGAATCCTTACTGCTAGACCATATAACTAGCTCAGCAAATTCAGACAATTGTAGGGCAAATTCCCAGAAGTGCAGGACCTCGTGGCGCAACGGTAGCGCGTCTGACTCCAGATATGAAGGTTGCATGTTCAAATCACGTCGAGGTCAAACAATCCCTAATCTGAATGCGAGTCTTTTATAAAATTCATGAATTCTTACTGCTAGACCATATAATTAGTTCAGCAAATTCACAGAAGGGCAGGTTAAATTCCCAGAAGTGCAGGACCTTGTAGCGCGTCTGACTCCAGATATGAAGGTTGCATGTTCAAATCACGTTGAGGTCAAACAATCCCTAATCTGACTGCGAGTCTTTTATAAAATTCTTGAATCCTTACTGCTAGACCATATAACTAGCTCAGCAAATTCAGACAATTGTAGGGCAAATTCCCAGAAGTGCAGGACCTCGTGGCGCAACGGTAGCGCGTCTGACTCCAGATATGAAGGTTGCATGTTCAAATCACGTCGAGGTCAAACAATCCCTAATCTGCCTGCGAGTCTTTTATAAAATTCATGAATTCTTACTGCTAGACCATATAACTAGCTCAGAAAATTCAGACAATTGTAGGGCAAATTCCCAGAAGTGCAGGGCCTCGTGGTGCAACGGAATTGCAGGGCAAATTCCCAAGTGTACAGGACGTCGTGGCACAACGGTAGCGCGTCTGACTCCAGATCAGAAGGTTGCGTGTTCAAATCACGTCGAGGTCAAACAATCCCTAATCTGACTGCCAGTCTTTTATAAAATTCATGAATCCTTACTGCTAGTCCATATAACTAGCTCAGCAAATTCAGACAATTGTAGGGCAAATTCCCAGAAGTGCAGGACCTCGTGGTGCAACGGAATTGCAGGGCAAATTCCCAAGTGTACAGGACGTCGTGGCACAACGGTAGCGCGTCTGACTCCAGATCAGAAAGACGTATTTTCAATTCACGTTGAGGTCAAAAAATCCCTAATCTGACTGCGAGTCTTTTATAAAATTCATGAATCCTTACTGCTAGACCATATAATTAGTTCAGCAAATTCCCAGAAATGCAGGTTAAATTCCCAGAAGTGCAGGACCTTGTAGCGCGTCTGACTCCAGATCAGAAGGTTGCATGTTCAAATCACGTTGAGGTCAAACAATCCCTAATCTGACTATAAGTCTTCTGTAAAATTCATGAATCCTTACAGCTAGACCATATAACTGGCTCCGGAAATTCTCAGAATTGCAGGGCAAATTCCCAGATGTGCGGGACCTCGTGGCGCAACGGTAGCGTGTCTGACTCCAGATCAGAAGGTTGCATGTTCAAATCACGTTGAGGTCAAACAATCCCTAATCTGACTGCGAGTCTTTTATAAAATTCATGAATCCTTACTGCTTTTATAAAATTTTATAAAGTCTTTTATAAAATTCATGAATCCTTACTGCTAGACCATATAATTAGTTCAGCAAATTCCCAGAAATGCAGGTTAAATTCCCAGAAGTGCAGGACCTTGTAGCGCGTCTGACTCCAGATCAGAAGGTTGCATGTTCAAATCACGTTGAGGTCAAACAATCCCTAATCTGACTATAAGTCTTCTGTAAAATTCATGAATCCTTACAGCTAGACCATATAACTGGCTCCGGAAATTCTCAGAATTGCAGGGCAAATTCCCAGAAGTGCAGGACCTCGTGGCGCAACGGTAGCGCGTCTGACTCCAGATATGAAGGTTGCATGTTCAAATCACGTCGAGGTCAAACAATCCCTAATCTGACTGCGAGTCTTTTATAAAATTCTTGAATCCTTACTGCTAGTCCATATAACTAGCTCAGCAAATTCAGACAATTGTAGGGCAAATTCCCAGAAGTGCAGGACCTCGTGGCGCAACGGTAGCGCGGCTGACTCCAGATCAGAAGGTTGCGTGTTCAAATCACGTCGAGGTCAAACAATCCCTAATCTGACTGCGAGTCTTTTTTAAAATTCTTGAATCCTTACTGCTAGTCCATATAACTAGCTCAGCAAATTCAGACAATTGTAGGGCAAATTCCCAGAAGTGCAGGACCTCGTGGCGCAACGGTAGCGCGGCTGACTCCAGATCAGAAGGTTGCGTGTTCAATTCACGTCGAGGTCAAACAATCCCTAATCTGACTATAAGTCTTCTGTGATATTCATGAATCCTTACAGCTAGACCATATAACTGGCTCCGGGAATTCTCAGAATTGCAGGGCAAATTCCCAAGTGTGCAGGACGTCGTGGCGCAACGGTAGCGCGTCTGACTCCAGATCAGAAAGACGTATTTTCAAATCACGTTGAGGTAAAAAAATCCCTAATCTGACTGCGAGTCTTTTATAAAATTAATGAATCCTTACTGCTAGATCATATAACTAGCTCAGCAAATTCCCAGAAGTGCAGGGCAGATCCGAAGGTTGCGTGTTCAAATCACGTCGAGGTCAAACAATCCCTAATTTGACCATGAGTCTTTTATAAAATTCATGAATCCTTACTGCTAGACCATATAACTAGCTCAGAAAATTCAGACAATTGTAGGGCAAATTCCCAGAAGTGCAGGACCTCGTGGCGCAACGGTAGCGCGTCTGACTCCAGATCAGAAGGTTGCGTGTTCAAATCACATCGAGGTCAAACAATCCCTAATCTGACTGCGAGTCTTTTATAAAATTCTTGAATCCTTACTGCTAGACCATATAACTAGCTCAGAAAATTAAGACAAGTGTAGGGCAAATTCCCAGAAGTGCAGGACCACGTAGCGTGTCTGACTCCAGATATGAAGGTTGCGTGTTCAAATCAAATCAAGGTCAAACAATCCCTAATTTGCCTGCGAGTCTTTTATAAAATTCTTGAATCCTTACTGCTAGACCATATAACTAGCTCAGCAAATTCAGACAATTGTAGGGCAAATTCCCAGAAGTGCAGGACCTCGTGGCGCAACGGTCAAACAATCCCTAATCTGACTGCGAGTCTTTTATAAAATTCTTGAATCCTTACTGCTAGACCATATAACTAGCTCAGAAAATTAAGACAAGTGTAGGGCAAATTCCCAGAAGTGCAGGACCACGTAGCGTGTCTGACTCCAGATATGAAGGTTGCGTGTTCAAATCAAATCAAGGTCAAACAATCCCTAATTTGCCTGCGAGTCTTTTATAAAATTCTTGAATCCTTACTGCTAGACCATATAACTAGCTCAGCAAATTCAGACAATTGTAGGGCAAATTCCCAGAAGTGCAGGACCTCGTGGCGCAACGGTAGCGCGTCTGACTCCAGATCAGAAGGTTGCGTGTTCAAATCACGTCTAGGTCAAACAATCCCTAATCTGACTGCCAGTCTTTTATAAAATTCATGAATCCTTACTGCTAGACCATATAACTAGCTCAGAAAATTCAGACAATTGTAGGGCAAATTCCCAGAAGTGCAGGACCTCGTGGCGCAACGGTAGCGCGTCTGACTCCAGATCAGAAGGTTGCGTGTTCAAATCACGTCGAGGTCAAACAATCCATAATCTGACTGCCAGTCTTTTATAAAATTCATGAATCCTTACTGCTAGACCATATAACTAGCTCAGAAAATTCAGACAATTGTAGGGCAAATTCCCAGAAGTGCAGGACCTCGTGGCGCAACGGTAGCGCGTCTGACTCCAGATCAGAAGGTTGCGTGTTCAAATCATGTCGAGGTCAAACAATCCCTAATCTGACTGTGAGTCTTTTTTAAAATTCTTGAATCCTTACTGCTAGTCTATATAACTAGCTCAGCAAATTCAGACAATTGTAGGTCAAATTCCCAGAAGTGCAGGACCTCGTGGCGCAAGGGTCGTGTGTCTGACTCCAGATCAGAAGGTTGCAAGTTCAAATCACGTTGAGGTCAAACAATCCCTAATCTGACTATAAGTCTTCTGTGATATTCATGAATCCTTACAGCTAGACCATATAACTGGCTCTGGGAATTCTCAGAATTGCAGGGCAAATTCCCAAGTGTGCAGGACGTTGTGGCACAACGGTAGCGCGTCTGACTCCAGATCAGAAAGACGTATTTTCAAATCACGTTGAGGTAAAAAAATCCCTAATCTGACTGCGAGTCTTTTATAAAATTAATGAATCCTTACTGCTAGATCATATAAGTAGCTCAGCAAATTCCCAGAAGTGCAGGGCAGATCCGAAGGTTGCGTGTTCAAATCACGTCGAGGTCAAACAATCCCTAATTTGACCATGAGTCTTTTATAAAATTCATGAATCCTTACTGCTAGACCATATAACTAGCTCAGCAAAATTCCCAGAAATGCAGGTTAAATTCCCAGAAGTGCAGGACCTTGTAGCGCGTCTGACTCCAGATCAGAAGGTTGCGTGTTCAAATCACGTCGAGGTCAAACAATCCCTAATCTGACTGCGAGTCTTTTTTAAAATTCTTGAATCCTTACTGCTAGACCATATAACTAGCTCAGCAAATTCAGACAATTGTAGGGCAAATTCCCAGAAGTGCAGGACCTCGTGGCGCAACGGTAGCGCGTCTGACTCCAGATATGAAGGTTGCATGTTCAAATCACGTCGAGGTCAAACAATCCCTAATCTGAATGCGAGTCTTTTATAAAATTCATGAATTCTTACTGCTAGACCATATAATTAGTTCAGCAAATTCACAGAAGGGCAGGTTAAATTCCCAGAAGTGCAGGACCTTGTAGCGCGTCTGACTCCAGATATGAAGGTTGCATGTTCAAATCACGTTGAGGTCAAACAATCCCTAATCTGACTGCGAGTCTTTTATAAAATTCTTGAATCCTTACTGCTAGACCATATAACTAGCTCAGCAAATTCAGACAATTGTAGGGCAAATTCCCAGAAGTGCAGGACCTCGTGGCGCAACGGTAGCGCGTCTGACTCCAGATCAGAAGGTTGCGTGTTCAAATCACGTCGAGGTCAAACAATCCCTAATCTGCCTGCGAGTCTTTTATAAAATTCATGAATTCTTACTGCTAGACCATATAACTAGCTCAGAAAATTCAGACAATTGTAGGGCAAATTCCCAGAAGTGCAGGGCCTCGTGGTGCAACGGAATTGCAGGGCAAATTCCCAAGTGTACAGGACGTCGTGGCACAACGGTAGCGCGTCTGACTCCAGATCAGAAGGTTGCGTGTTCAAATCACGTCGAGGTCAAACAATCCCTAATCTGACTGCCAGTCTTTTATAAAATTCATGAATCCTTACTGCTAGTCCATATAACTAGCTCAGCAAATTCAGACAATTGTAGGGCAAATTCCCAGAAGTGCAGGACCTCGTGGTGCAACGGAATTGCAGGGCAAATTCCCAAGTGTACAGGACGTCGTGGCACAACGGTAGCGCGTCTGACTCCAGATCAGAAAGACGTATTTTCAATTCACGTTGAGGTCAAAAAATCCCTAATCTGACTGCGAGTCTTTTATAAAATTCATGAATCCTTACTGCTAGACCATATAATTAGTTCAGCAAATTCCCAGAAATGCAGGTTAAATTCCCAGAAGTGCAGGACCTTGTAGCGCGTCTGACTCCAGATCAGAAGGTTGCATGTTCAAATCACGTTGAGGTCAAACAATCCCTAATCTGACTATAAGTCTTCTGTAAAATTCATGAATCCTTACAGCTAGACCATATAACTGGCTCCGGAAATTCTCAGAATTGCAGGGCAAATTCCCAGATGTGCGGGACCTCGTGGCGCAACGGTAGCGTGTCTGACTCCAGATCAGAAGGTTGCATGTTCAAATCACGTTGAGGTCAAACAATCCCTAATCTGACTGCGAGTCTTTTATAAAATTCATGAATCCTTACTGCTAGTCCATATAACTAGCTCAGCAAATTCAGA
Source organism: Squalius cephalus (assembly GCF_949319135.1). Classification (NCBI taxonomy): domain Eukaryota; kingdom Metazoa; phylum Chordata; class Actinopteri; order Cypriniformes; family Leuciscidae; genus Squalius; species Squalius cephalus. Next base: position 48,671,857 of record NC_137127.1, on the reverse strand, counting down.
CAATTGTAGGGCAAATTCCCAGAAGTGCAGGACCTCGTGGTGCAACGGAATTGCAGGGCAAATTCCCAAGTGTACAGGACGTCGTGGCACAACGGTAGCGCGTCTGACTCCAGATCAGAAAGACGTATTTTCAATTCACGTTGAGGTCAAAAAATCCCTAATCTGACTGCGAGTCTTTTATAAAATTCATGAATTCTTACTGCTAGACCATATAATTAGTTCAGCAAATTCCCAGAATTGCAGGGCAAATTCCCAGAAGTGCAGGACCTCGTGGCGCAACGGTAGCGCGTCTGACTCCAGATATGAAGGTTGCATGTTCAAATCACGTCGAGGTCAAACAATCCCTAATCTGACTGCGAGTCTTTTATAAAATTCTTGAATCCTTACTGCTAGACCATATAACTAGCTCAGCAAATTCAGACAATTGTAGGGCAAATTCCCAGAAGTGCAGGACCTCGTGGCGCAACGGTAGCGCGTCTGACTCCAGATCAGAAGGTTGCGTGTTCAAATCACGTCGAGGTCAAACAATCGCTAATCTGACTGCGAGTCTTTTATAAAATTCTTGAATCCTTACTGCTAGTCCATATAACTAGCTCAGCAAATTCAGACAATTGTAGGGCACATTCCCAGAAGTGCAGGACCTCGTGGCGCAACGGTAGCGCGGCTGACTCCAGATCAGAAGGTTGCGTGTTCAAATCACGTCGAGGTCAAACAATCCCTAATCTGACTGCGAGTCTTTTTTAAAATTCTTGAATCCTTACTGCTAGTCCATATAACTAGCTCAGCAAATTCAGACAATTGTAGGGCACATTCCCAGAAGTGCAGGACCTCGTGGCGCAACGGTAGCGCGGCTGACTCCAGATCAGAAGGTTGCGTGTTCAAATCACGTCGAGGTCAAACAATCCCTAATCTGACTGCGAGTCTTTTTTAAAATTCTTGAATCCTTACTGCTAGACCATATAACTAGCTCAGAAAATTCAGACAATTGTAGGTCAAATTCCCAGAAGTGCAGGACCTCGTGGCGCAAGGGTCGTGTGTCTGACTCCAGATCAGAAGGTTGCAAGTTCAAATCATGTTGAGGTCAAACAATCCCTAATCTGACTATAAGTCTTCTGTGATATTCATGAATCCTTACAGCTAGACCATATAACTGGCTCCGGGAATTCTCAGAATTGCAGGGCAAATTCCCAAGTGTGCAGGACGTCGTGGCGCAACGGTAGCGCGTCTGACTCCAGATCAGAAAGACGTATTTTCAAATCACGTTGAGGTCAAAAAATCCCTAATCTGACTGCGAGTCTTTTATAAAATTAATGAATCCTTACTGCTAGATCATATAACTAGCTCAGCAAATTCCCAGAAGTGCAGGGCAGATCCGAAGGTTGCGTGTTCAAATCACGTCGAGGTCAAACAATCCCTAATTTGACCATGAGTCTTTTATAAAATTCATGAATCCTTACTGCTAGACCATATAACTAGCTCAGCAAAATTCCCAGAAATGCAGGTTAAATTCCCAGAAGTGCAGGACCTTGTAGCGCGTCTGACTCCAGATCAGAAGGTTGCGTGTTCAAATCACGTCGAGGTCAAACAATCCCTAATCTGACTGCGAGTCTTTTTTAAAATTCTTGAATCCTTACTGCTAGACCATATAACTAGCTCAGCAAAATTCCCAGAAATGCAGGTTAAATTCCCAGAAGTGCAGGACCTTGTAGCGCGTCTGACTCCAGATCAGAAGGTTGCGTGTTCAAATCACGTCGAGGTCAAACAATCCCTAATCTGACTGCGAGTCTTTTTTAAAATTCATGAATCCTTACTGCTAGACCATATAACTAGCTCAGCAAAATTCCCAGAAATGCAGGTTAAATTCCCAGAAGTGCAGGACCTTGTAGCGCGTCTGACTCCAGATCAGAAGGTTGCGTGTTCAAATCACGTCGAGGTCAAACAATCCCTAATCTGACTGCGAGTCTTTTTTAAAATTCTTGAATCCTTACTGCTAGACCATATAACTAGCTCAGCAAAATTCCCAGAAATGCAGGTTAAATTCCCAGAAGTGCAGGACCTTGTAGCGCGTCTGACTCCAGATCAGAAGGTTGCGTGTTCAAATCACGTCGAGGTCAAACAATCCCTAATCTGACTGCGAGTCTTTTTTAAAATTCTTGAATCCTTACTGCTAGACCATATAACTAGCTCAGCAAAATTCCCAGAAATGCAGGTTAAATTCCCAGAAGTGCAGGACCTTGTAGCGCGTCTGACTCCAGATCAGAAGGTTGCATGTTCAAATCACGTTGAGGTCAAACAATCCCTAATCTGACTATAAGTCTTCTGTAAAATTCATGAATCCTTACAGCTAGACCATATAACTGGCTCCGGAAATTCTCAGAATTGCAGGGCAAATTCCCAGAAGTGCAGGACCTCGTGGCGCAACGGTAGCGCGTCTGACTCCAGATATGAAGGTTGCATGTTCAAATCACGTCGAGGTCAAACAATCCCTAATCTGACTGCGAGTCTTTTTTAAAATTCTTGAATCCTTACTGCTAGTCCATATAACTAGCTCAGCAAATTCAGACAATTGTAGGGCAAATTCCCAGAAGTGCAGGACCTCGTGGCGCAACGGTAGCGCGGCTGACTCCAGATCAGAAGGTTGCGTGTTCAAATCACGTCGAGGTCAAACAATCCCTAATCTGACTGCGAGTCTTTTTTAAAATTCTTGAATCCTTACTGCTAGACCATATAACTAGCTCAGAAAATTCAGACAATTGTAGGTCAAATTCCCAGAAGTGCAGGACCACGTGGCGCAACGGTCAAACAATCCCTAATCTGACTGCGAGTCTTTTATAAAATTCATGAATTCTTACTGCTAGACCATATTACTAGCTCAGCAAATTCAGACAATTGTAGGGCAAATTCACAGAAGTGCAGGACCTTGTAGCGCGTCTGACTCCAGATATGAAGGTTGCATGTTCAAATCACGTTGAGGTCAAACAATCCCTAATCTGACTGCGAGTCTTTTATAAAATTCATGAATCCTTACTGCTAGACCATATAACTAGCTCAGAAAATTCAGACAATTGTAGGGCAAATTCACAGAAGTGCAGGACCACGTGGCGCAACGGTCAAACAATCCCTAATCTGACTGCGAGTCTTTTATAAAATTCATGAATTCTTACTGCTAGACCATATAATTAGTTCAGCAAATTCACAGAAGGGCAGGTTAAATTCCCAGAAGTGCAGGACCTTGTAGCGCGTCTGACTCCAGATATGAAGGTTGCATGTTCAAATCACGTTGAGGTCAAACAATCCCTAATCTGACTGCGAGTCTTTTATAAAATTCTTGAATCCTTACTGCTAGACCATATAACTAGCTCAGCAAATTCAGACAATTGTAGGGCAAATTCCCAGAAGTGCAGGACCTCGTGGCGCAACGGTAGCGCGTCTGACTCCAGATATGAAGGTTGCATGTTCAAATCACGTCGAGGTCAAACAATCCCTAATCTGAATGCGAGTCTTTTATAAAATTCATGAATTCTTACTGCTAGACCATATAATTAGTTCAGCAAATTCACAGAAGGGCAGGTTAAATTCCCAGAAGTGCAGGACCTTGTAGCGCGTCTGACTCCAGATATGAAGGTTGCATGTTCAAATCACGTTGAGGTCAAACAATCCCTAATCTGACTGCGAGTCTTTTATAAAATTCTTGAATCCTTACTGCTAGACCATATAACTAGCTCAGCAAATTCAGACAATTGTAGGGCAAATTCCCAGAAGTGCAGGACCTCGTGGCGCAACGGTAGCGCGTCTGACTCCAGATATGAAGGTTGCATGTTCAAATCACGTCGAGGTCAAACAATCCCTAATCTGCCTGCGAGTCTTTTATAAAATTCATGAATTCTTACTGCTAGACCATATAACTAGCTCAGAAAATTCAGACAATTGTAGGGCAAATTCCCAGAAGTGCAGGGCCTCGTGGTGCAACGGAATTGCAGGGCAAATTCCCAAGTGTACAGGACGTCGTGGCACAACGGTAGCGCGTCTGACTCCAGATCAGAAGGTTGCGTGTTCAAATCACGTCGAGGTCAAACAATCCCTAATCTGACTGCCAGTCTTTTATAAAATTCATGAATCCTTACTGCTAGTCCATATAACTAGCTCAGCAAATTCAGACAATTGTAGGGCAAATTCCCAGAAGTGCAGGACCTCGTGGTGCAACGGAATTGCAGGGCAAATTCCCAAGTGTACAGGACGTCGTGGCACAACGGTAGCGCGTCTGACTCCAGATCAGAAAGACGTATTTTCAATTCACGTTGAGGTCAAAAAATCCCTAATCTGACTGCGAGTCTTTTATAAAATTCATGAATCCTTACTGCTAGACCATATAATTAGTTCAGCAAATTCCCAGAAATGCAGGTTAAATTCCCAGAAGTGCAGGACCTTGTAGCGCGTCTGACTCCAGATCAGAAGGTTGCATGTTCAAATCACGTTGAGGTCAAACAATCCCTAATCTGACTATAAGTCTTCTGTAAAATTCATGAATCCTTACAGCTAGACCATATAACTGGCTCCGGAAATTCTCAGAATTGCAGGGCAAATTCCCAGATGTGCGGGACCTCGTGGCGCAACGGTAGCGTGTCTGACTCCAGATCAGAAGGTTGCATGTTCAAATCACGTTGAGGTCAAACAATCCCTAATCTGACTGCGAGTCTTTTATAAAATTCATGAATCCTTACTGCTAGTCCATATAACTAGCTCAGCAAATTCAGACAATTGTAGGGCAAATTCCCAGAAGTGCAGGACCTCGTGGTGCAACGGAATTGCAGGGCAAATTCCCAAGTGTACAGGACGTCGTGGCACAACGGTAGCGCGTCTGACTCCAGATCAGAAAGACGTATTTTCAATTCACGTTGAGGTCAAAAAATCCCTAATCTGACTGCGAGTCTTTTATAAAATTCATGAATTCTTACTGCTAGACCATATAATTAGTTCAGCAAATTCCCAGAATTGCAGGGCAAATTCCCAGAAGTGCAGGACCTCGTGGCGCAACGGTAGCGCGTCTGACTCCAGATATGAAGGTTGCATGTTCAAATCACGTCGAGGTCAAACAATCCCTAATCTGACTGCGAGTCTTTTATAAAATTCTTGAATCCTTACTGCTAGACCATATAACTAGCTCAGCAAATTCAGACAATTGTAGGGCAAATTCCCAGAAGTGCAGGACCTCGTGGCGCAACGGTAGCGCGTCTGACTCCAGATCAGAAGGTTGCGTGTTCAAATCACGTCGAGGTCAAACAATCGCTAATCTGACTGCGAGTCTTTTATAAAATTCTTGAATCCTTACTGCTAGTCCATATAACTAGCTCAGCAAATTCAGACAATTGTAGGGCACATTCCCAGAAGTGCAGGACCTCGTGGCGCAACGGTAGCGCGGCTGACTCCAGATCAGAAGGTTGCGTGTTCAAATCACGTCGAGGTCAAACAATCCCTAATCTGACTGCGAGTCTTTTTTAAAATTCTTGAATCCTTACTGCTAGTCCATATAACTAGCTCAGCAAATTCAGACAATTGTAGGGCACATTCCCAGAAGTGCAGGACCTCGTGGCGCAATGGTAGCGCGGCTGACTCCAGATCAGAAGGTTGCGTGTTCAAATCACGTCGAGGTCAAACAATCCCTAATCTGACTGCGAGTCTTTTTTAAAATTCTTGAATCCTTACTGCTAGACCATATAACTAGCTCAGAAAATTCAGACAATTGTAGGTCAAATTCCCAGAAGTGCAGGACCTCGTGGCGCAAGGGTCGTGTGTCTGACTCCAGATCAGAAGGTTGCAAGTTCAAATCATGTTGAGGTCAAACAATCCCTAATCTGACTATAAGTCTTCTGTGATATTCATGAATCCTTACAGCTAGACCATATAACTGGCTCCGGGAATTCTCAGAATTGCAGGGCAAATTCCCAAGTGTGCAGGACGTCGTGGCGCAACGGTAGCGCGTCTGACTCCAGATCAGAAAGACGTATTTTCAAATCACGTTGAGGTCAAAAAATCCCTAATCTGACTGCGAGTCTTTTATAAAATTAATGAATCCTTACTGCTAGATCATATAACTAGCTCAGCAAATTCCCAGAAGTGCAGGGCAGATCCGAAGGTTGCGTGTTCAAATCACGTCGAGGTCAAACAATCCCTAATTTGACCATGAGTCTTTTATAAAATTCATGAATCCTTACTGCTAGACCATATAACTAGCTCAGCAAAATTCCCAGAAATGCAGGTTAAATTCCCAGAAGTGCAGGACCTTGTAGCGCGTCTGACTCCAGATCAGAAGGTTGCGTGTTCAAATCACGTCGAGGTCAAACAATCCCTAATCTGACTGCGAGTCTTTTTTAAAATTCTTGAATCCTTACTGCTAGACCATATAACTAGCTCAGCAAAATTCCCAGAAATGCAGGTTAAATTCCCAGAAGTGCAGGACCTTGTAGCGCGTCTGACTCCAGATCAGAAGGTTGCGTGTTCAAATCACGTCGAGGTCAAACAATCCCTAATCTGACTGCGAGTCTTTTTTAAAATTCATGAATCCTTACTGCTAGACCATATAACTAGCTCAGCAAAATTCCCAGAAATGCAGGTTAAATTCCCAGAAGTGCAGGACCTTGTAGCGCGTCTGACTCCAGATCAGAAGGTTGCGTGTTCAAATCACGTCGAGGTCAAACAATCCCTAATCTGACTGCGAGTCTTTTTTAAAATTCTTGAATCCTTACTGCTAGACCATATAACTAGCTCAGCAAAATTCCCAGAAATGCAGGTTAAATTCCCAGAAGTGCAGGACCTTGTAGCGCGTCTGACTCCAGATCAGAAGGTTGCGTGTTCAAATCACGTCGAGGTCAAACAATCCCTAATCTGACTGCGAGTCTTTTTTAAAATTCTTGAATCCTTACTGCTAGACCATATAACTAGCTCAGCAAAATTCCCAGAAATGCAGGTTAAATTCCCAGAAGTGCAGGACCTTGTAGCGCGTCTGACTCCAGATCAGAAGGTTGCATGTTCAAATCACGTTGAGGTCAAACAATCCCTAATTTGACCATGAGTCTTTTATAAAATTCATGAATCCTTACAGCTAGACCATATAACTGGCTCCGGAAATTCTCAGAACTTGCAATTGTACGGCAAATTCCCAGAAGTGCAGGACCTCGTGGCGCAACGGTAGCGCGTCTGACTCCAGATCAGAAGGTTGCGTGTTCAAATCACGTCGAGGTCAAACAATCCCTAATCTGACTGCCAGTCTTTTATAAAATTCTTGAATCCTTACTGCTAGACCATATAACTAGCTCAGAAAATTCAGACAATTGTAGGGCAAATTCCCAGAAGTGCAGGACCTCGTGGCGCAACGGTAGCGCGTCTGACTCCAGATCAGAAGGTTGCGTGTTCAAATCACGTCGAGGTCAAACAATCCCTAATCTGACTGCGAGTCTTTTTTAAAATTCTTGAATCCTTACTGCTAGTCCATATAACTAGCTCAGCAAATTCAGACAATTGTAGGGCAAATTCCCAGAAGTGCAGGACCTCGTGGCGCAACGGTCAAACAATCCCTAATCTGACTGCGAGTCTTTTATAAAATTCTTGAATCCTTACTGCTAGACCATATAACTAGCTCAGAAAATTAAGACAAGTGTAGGGCAAATTCCCAGAAGTGCAGGACCTCGTGGCGCAACGGTCAAACAATCCCTAATCTGACTGCGAGTCTTTTATAAAATTCTTGAATCCTTACTGCTAGACCATATAACTAGCTCAGAAAATTAAGACAAGTGTAGGGCAAATTCCCAGAAGTGCAGGACCACGTAGCGTGTCTGACTCCAGATATGAAGGTTGCGTGTTCAAATCAAATCAAGGTCAAACAATCCCTAATTTGCCTGCGAGTCTTTTATAAAATTCTTGAATCCTTACTGCTAGACCATATAACTAGCTCAGCAAATTCAGACAATTGTAGGGCAAATTCCCAGAAGTGCAGGACCTCGTGGCGCAACGGTAGCGCGTCTGACTCCAGATCAGAAGGTTGCGTGTTCAAATCACGTCGAGGTCAAACAATCCCTAATCTGACTGCCAGTCTTTTATAAAATTCATGAATCCTTACTGCTAGACCATATAACTAGCTCAGAAAATTCAGACAATTGTAGGGCAAATTCCCAGAAGTGCAGGACCTCGTGGCGCAACGGTAGCGCGTCTGACTCCAGATCAGAAGGTTGCGTGTTCAAATCACGTCGAGGTCAAACAATCCCCAATCTGACTGCGAGTCTTTTTTAAAATTCTTGAATCCTTACTGCTAGTACATATAACTAGCTCAGCAAATTCAGACAATTGTAGGGCAAATTCCCAGAAGTGCAGGACCTCGTGGCGCAACGGTAGCGCGTCTGACTCCAGATCAGAAGGTTGCGTGTTCAAATCACGTCGAGGTCAAACAATCCCCAATCTGACTGCGAGTCTTTTTTAAAATTCTTGAATCCTTACTGCTAGTACATATAACTAGCTCAGCAAATTCAGACAATTGTAGGGCAAATTCCCAGAAGTGCAGGACCTCGTGGCGCAACGGTAGCGCGTCTGACTCCAGATCAGAAGGTTGCGTGTTCAAATCACGTCAAGGTCAAACAATCCCTAATCTGACTGCGAGTCTTTTATAAAATTCTTGAATCCTTACTGCTAGACCATATAACTAGCTCAGCAAATTCAGACAAGTGTAGGGCAAATTCCCAGAAGTGCAGGACCACGTAGCGTGTCTGACTCCAGATATGAAGGTTGCGTGTTCAAATCAAATCAAGGTCAAACAATCCCTAATTTGCCTGCGAGTCTTTTATAAAATTCTTGAATCCTTACTGCTAGACCATATAACTAGCTCAGCAAATTCAGACAATTGTAGGGCAAATTCCCAGAAGTGCAGGGCCTCGTGGCGCAACGGTAGCGCGTCTGACTCCAGATCAGAAGGTTGCGTGTTCAAATCACGTCGAGGTCAAACAATCCCTAATCTGACTGCCAGTCTTTTATAAAATTCATGAATCCTTACTGCTAGACCATATAACTAGCTCAGAAAATTCAGACAATTGTAGGGCAAATTCCCAGAAGTGCAGGACCTCGTGGCGCAACGGTAGCGCGTCTGACTCCAGATCAGAAGGTTGCGTGTTCAAATCACGTCGAGGTCAAACAATCCCCAATCTGACTGCGAGTCTTTTTTAAAATTCTTGAATCCTTACTGCTAGTACATATAACTAGCTCAGCAAATTCAGACAATTGTAGGGCAAATTCCCAGAAGTGCAGGACCTCGTGGCGCAAGGGTCGTGTGTCTGACTCCAGATCAGAAGGTTGCAAGTTCAAATCACGTTGAGGTCAAACAATCCCTAATCTGACTATAAGTCTTCTGTGATATTCATGAATCCTTACAGCTAGACCATATAACTGGCTCTGGGAATTCTCAGAATTGCAGGGCAAATTCCCAAGTGTGCAGGACGTCGTGGCACAACGGTAGCGCGTCTGACTCCAGATCAGAAAGACGTATTTTCAAATCACGTTGAGGTAAAAAAATCCCTAATCTGACTGCGAGTCTTTTATAAAATTAATGAATCCTTACTGCTAGATCATATAAGTAGCTCAGCAAATTCCCAGAAGTGCAGGGCAGATCCGAAGGTTGCGTGTTCAAATCACGTCGAGGTCAAACAATCCCTAATTTGACCATGAGTCTTTTATAAAATTCATGAATCCTTACTGCTAGACCATATAACTAGCTCAGCAAAATTCCCAGAAATGCAGGTTAAATTCCCAGAAGTGCAGGACCTTGTAGCGCGTCTGACTCCAGATCAGAAGGTTGCGTGTTCAAATCACGTCGAGGTCAAACAATCCCTAATCTGACTGCGAGTCTTTTTTAAAATTCTTGAATCCTTACTGCTAGACCATATAACTAGCTCAGCAAAATTCCCAGAAATGCAGGTTAAATTCCCAGAAGTGCAGGACCTTGTAGCGCGTCTGACTCCAGATCAGAAGGTTGCGTGTTCAAATCACGTCGAGGTCAAACAATCCCTAATCTGACTGCGAGTCTTTTTTAAAATTCTTGAATCCTTACTGCTAGACCATATAACTAGCTCAGCAAAATTCCCAGAAATGCAGGTTAAATTCCCAGAAGTGCAGGACCTTGTAGCGCGTCTGACTCCAGATCAGAAGGTTGCATGTTCAAATCACGTTGAGGTCAAACAATCCCTAATTTGACCATGAGTCTTTTATAAAATTCATGAATCCTTACAGCTAGACCATATAACTGGCTCCGGAAATTCTCAGAACTTGCAATTGTACGGCAAATTCCCAGAAGTGCAGGACCTCGTGGCGCAACGGTAGCGCGTCTGACTCCAGATCAGAAGGTTGCGTGTTCAAATCACGTCGAGGTCAAACAATCCCTAATCTGACTGCCAGTCTTTTATAAAATTCTTGAATCCTTACTGCTAGACCATATAACTAGCTCAGAAAATTAAGACAAGTGTAGGGCAAATTCCCAGAAGTGCAGGACCACGTAGCGTGTCTGACTCCAGATATGAAGGTTGCGTGTTCAAATCAAATCAAGGTCAAACAATCCCTAATTTGCCTGCGAGTCTTTTATAAAATTCTTGAATCCTTACTGCTAGACCATATAACTAGCTCAGCAAATTCAGACAATTGTAGGGCAAATTCCCAGAAGTGCAGGACCTCGTGGCGCAACGGTAGCGCGTCTGACTCCAGATCAGAAGGTTGCGTGTTCAAATCATGTCGAGGTCAAACAATCCCTAATCTGACTGCGAGTCTTTTTTAAAATTCTTGAATCCTTACTGCTAGTCCATATAACTAGCTCAGCAAATTCAGACAATTGTAGGGCAAATTCCCAGAAGTGCAGGACCTCGTGGCGCAACGGTAGCGCGGCTGACTCCAGATCAGAAGGTTGCGTGTTCAAATCACGTCGAGGTCAAACAATCCCTAATCTGACTATAAGTCTTCTGTGATATTCATGAATCCTTACAGCTAGACCATATAACTGGCTCCGGGAATTCTCAGAATTGCAGGGCAAATTCCCAAGTGTGCAGGACGTCGTGGCGCAACGGTAGCGTGTCTGACTCCAGATCAGAAAGACGTATTTTCAAATCACGTTGAGGTCAAAAAATCCCTAATCTGACTGCGAGTCTTTTATAAAATTAATGAATCCTTACTGCTAGATCATATAACTAGCTCAGCAAATTCCCAGAAGTGCAGGGCAGATCCGAAGGTTGCGTGTTCAAATCACGTCGAGGTCAAACAATCCCTAATTTGACCATGAGTCTTTTATAAAATTCATGAATCCTTACTGCTAGACCATATAACTAGCTCAGCAAATTTTCAGGCATGCAGGACTTTGTGGCGCAACGGTAGCGCGTCTGACTCCAGATCAGAAAGTTGCTTTTTCAAATCATGTTGAGGTCAAACAATCCCTAATCTGACTGCGAGTCTTTTTTTAAATTCTTGAATCCTTACTGCTAGTCCATATAACTAGCTCAGCAAATTCAGGCAATTGTAGGGCAAATTCCCAGAAGTGCAGGACCTCGTGGCGCAACGGTAGCGCGTCTGACTCCAGATCAGAAGGTTGCGTGTTCAAATCACGTCGAGGTCAAACAATCCCTAATCTGACTGCCAGTCTTTTATAAAATTCATGAATCCTTACTGCTAGACCATATAACTAGCTCAGAAAATTCAGACAATTGTAGGGCAAATTCCCAGAAGTGCAGGACCTCGTGGCGCAACGGTCAAACAATCCCTAATCTGACTGCAAGTCTTTTATAAAATTCTTGAATCCTTACTGCTAGACCATATAACTAGCTCAGAAAATTAAGACAAGTGTAGGGCAAATTCCCAGAAGTGCAGGACCACGTAGCGTGTCTGACTCCAGATATGAAGGTTGCGTGTTCAAATCAAATCAAGGTCAAACAATCCCTAATTTGCCTGCGAGTCTTTTATAAAATTCTTGAATCCTTACTGCTAGACCATATAACTAGCTCAGCAAATTCTAGTTATCATGTCCAGGTCAAACAATCCCTAATCTGACTGCGAGTCTTTTACAAAACTCTTGAATCCTTACTGCTAGACCATATAACTAGCTCAGAAAATTCAAACAATTGTAGGGCAAATTCCCAGAAGTGCAGGACAACGTGGCGCAACGGTCAAACAATCCCTAATCTGACTGCGAGTCTTTTATAAAATTCATGAATCCTTAATGCTAGACCATATAACTAGCTCAGAAAATTCAGACAAATGTAGGGCAAATTCACAGAAGTGCAGGACCTTGTAGCGTGTCTGACTCCAGATTAGAAGGTTGCGTGTTCAAGTCACGTCGAGGTCAAACAATCTCTAAAATTCATGAATCCTTACTGCTAGACCATATAACTAGCTCAGAAAATTCACAGAAGTGTAGGGCAAATTCACAGACGTGCAGGACCTCGTGGCACAAGGGTAGCGTGTCTAATTCCAGATATGAAGGTTGCATGTTCAAATCACGTCGAGGTCAAACAATCCCTAATTTGCCAGTGAGTCTTTTATAAAATTCATGAATCCTTACAGCTAGACCATATAACTAGTTCAGCAAATTCCCAGATGAGTAGGTTAAATTCCCAGAGGTGCAGGACCTCGTAGCGCGTCTCACTCCAGATCAGAAGGTTGCATGTTCAAATCACGTTGAGGTCAAACAATCCCTAATCTGACTATATGTCTTCTGTAAAATTCATGAATCCTTACAGCTAGACCATATAACTAGCTCAGCAAATTTTCAGGTGAATCACGTCGAGGTCAAACAATGCCTAATCTGACAGCAAATCTTTTAAAAAATTCATGAATCCTTACTGCTAGACCATATGACTGGCTCAGCAAATTCTCAGTCATGTATGGCAAATTCCCAGATGTGCAGGACCTTGTGGTGCAACGGTAGTGCGTCTGACTCCAGATTAGAAAGTTGTGTTTTCAAATCACGTTGAGGTTAAACAATTCCTATTTTGAGCGCAAGTCTTTTATAAAATTCATGAATCCTTACTACTAGACCATATAACTAGCTCAGAAAATTCACAGAAGTGTAGGGCAAATTCCCAGAAGTGCAGGACCTAGTGGCGCAAGGGTAGCGCGTCTGACTCCAGATCAGAAGGTTGCGTGTTCAAATCACGTCGAGGTCAAACAATCCCTAATCTGACTGCGAGTCTTTTATAAAATTCTTGAATCCTTACTGCTAGACCATATAACTAGCTCAGCAAATTCATACAATTGTAGGGCAAATTCACAGAAGTGCAGGGCCTCGTGACGCAACGGTAGCGAGTCTGACTCCAGATCAGAAGGTTGCGTGTTCAAATCACGTTGAGTTCAAACAATCCCTAATCTGACTGCGAGTCATTTATAAAATTCTTGAATCCTTACTGCTAGACCATATAACTAGCTCAGCAAATTCATACAATTGTAGGGCAAATTCACAGAAGTGCAGGATCACGTGGCGCAACGGTCAAACAATCCCTAATCTGACTGCGAGTCTTTTATAATATTCTTGAATCCTTACTGCTAGACCATATAACTAGCTTAGCAAATTCAGACAATTGTAGGGCAAATTCTCAGAAGTGCAGGACCACGTGGCGCAACGGTCAAACAATCCCTAATCTGACTGCGAGTCTTTTATAAAATTCTTGAATCCTTACTGCTAGACCATATAACTAGCTCCAGAAATTCTCAGAAGTGCAGGACCACGTGGCGCAACGGTCAAACAATCCCTAATCTGACTGCGAGTCTTTTATAAAATACTTGAATCCTTACTGCTAGTCCATATAACTCGCTCAGCAAATTCAGACAATTGTAGGGCAAATTCCCAGAAGTGCAGGACCTCGTGGTGCAACGGTAGCGCGTCTGACTCCAGATCAGAAGGTTGCGTGTTCAAATCACGTCGAGGTCAAACAATCCCTAATCTGACTGCCAGTCTTTTATAAAATTCATGAATCCTTACTGCTAGACCACATAACTAGCTCAGAAAATTCAGACAATTGTAGGGCAAATTCCCAGAAGTGCAGGACCACGTGGCGCAACGGTCAAGCAATCCCTAATCTGACTGCGAGTCTTTTATAAAATTCATGAATCCTTACTGCTAGACCATATAACTAGCTCAGAAAATTCAGACAATTCTAGGGCAAATTCCCAGAAGTGCAGGACCTTGTGGCGCAACGGTAGCGTGTCTGACTCCAGATCAGAAGGTTGCGTGTTCAAATCACGTCGAGGTCAAACAATCCCTAATCTGACTGCGAGTCTTTTATAAAATTCATGAATCCTTACTGCTAGTCCATATAACTAGCTCAGCAAATTCAGACAATTGTAGGGCAAATTCTCAGAAGTGCAGGACCACGTGGCGCAACGGTCAAACAATCCCTAATCTGACTGTGAGTCTTTTATAAAATTCATGAAGCCTTACTGCTAGACCATATAACTAGTTCAGCAAATTCCCAGAAGTGCAGGTTAAATTCCCAGCGGTGCAGGACCTCGTAGCGCGTCTGACTCCAGATCAGAAGGTAGCATGTTCAAATCACGTTGAGGTCAAACAATCCCTAATCTGACTATAATTCTTCTGTAAAATTCATGAATCCTTACTGCTAGACCATATAACTAGCTCAGAAAATTCACAGAAGTGTAGGGAAAATTCTCAGAAGTGCAGGACTTTGTGGCGCAAGGGTAGCGTGTCTAATTCCAGATATGAAGGTTGCGTGTTCAAATCACGTCGAGGTCAAACAATCCCTAATTTGCCAGTGAATCTTTTATAAAATTCCTGAATTCTTACTGCTAGACCATATAACTAGTTCAGCAAATTCCCAGAAGTGCAGGTTAAGTTCCCAGAGGTGCAGGACCTCGTAGCGCGTCTTACTCCAGATCAGAAGGTTGCATGTTCAAATCACGTTGAGGTCAAACAATCCCTAATCTGACTATAAGTCTTCTGTAAAATTCTTGAATCCTTACTGCTAGACCATATAACTAGCTCCGGAAATTCTCAGAAGTGCAGGACCATGTGGCGCAACGGTCAAACAATCCCTAATCTGACTGCGAGTCTTTTATAAAATTCTTGAATCCTTACTGCTAGACCATATAACTAGCTCAGAAAATTCAGACAATTGTAGGGCAAATTCAAAGAAGTGCAGGGCCTCGTGGCGCAACGGTAGCGCGTCTGACTCCAGATCAGATGGTTGCGTGTTCAAATCACGTCGAGGTCAAACAATCCCTAATCTGACTGCGAGTCTTTTACAAAATTCTTGAATCCTTACTGCTAGTCCATATAACTAGCTCAGCAAATTCAGACAATTGTAGGGCAAATTCTCAGAAGTGCAGGACCTTGTGGCGCAACGGTAGCGCGTCTGACTCCAGATCAGAAGGTTTCGTGTTCAAATCACGTCGAGGTCAAACAATCCCTAATCTGACTGCGAGTCTTTTATAAAATTCATGAATCCTTACTGTTAGACCATATAACTAGCTCAGAAAATTCAGACAATTGTAGGGCAAATTCCCAGAAGTGCAGGACCACGTGGCGCAACGGTCAAACAATCCCTAATCTGACTGCGAGTCTTTTATAAAATTCATGAATCCTTACTGCTAGACCATATTACTAGCTCAGAAAATTCACAGAAGTGTAGGGCAAATTCCCAGAAGTGCAGGACCTCGTAGTGTGTCTGACTCCAGATCAGAAGGTTGCGTGTTCAAATCAAATCAAGGTCAAACAATCCCTAATTTGCCTGCGAGTCTTTTATAAAATTCATGAATTCTTACTGCTAGACCATATAACTAGTTCAGCAAATTCCCAGAAGAGTAGGTTAAATTCCCAGAGGTGCAGGACCTCGTAGCACGTCTGACTCCAGATCAGAAGGTTGCATGTTCAAATCACGTCGAGGTCAAACAATCCCTAATCTGACTGCGAGTCTTTTATAAAATTCATGAATTCTTACTGCTAGACCATATAACTAGTTCAGCAAATTCCCAGAAGAGTAGGTTAAATTCCCAGAGGTGCAGGACCTCGTAGCACGTCTGACTCCAGATCAGAAGGTTGCATGTTCAAATCACGTCGAGGTCAAACAATCCCTAATTTGCCTGCGAGTCTTTTATAAAATTCATGAATTCTTACTGCTAGACCATATAACTAGTTCAGCAAATTCAGACAATTGTAGGGCAAATTCTCAGAAGTGCAGGACCTTGTGGCGCAACGGTAGCGCGTCTGACTCCAGATCAGAAGGTTTCGTGTTCAAATCACGTCGAGGTCAAACAATCCCTAATCTGACTGCGAGTCTTTTATAAAATTCATGAATCCTTACTGTTAGACCATATAACTAGCTCAGAAAATTCAGACAATTGTAGGGCAAATTCCCAGAAGTGCAGGACCACGTGGCGCAACGGTCAAACAATCCCTAATCTGACTGCGAGTCTTTTATAAAATTCATGAATCCTTACTGCTAGACCATATTACTAGCTCAGAAAATTCACAGAAGTGTAGGGCAAATTCCCAGAAGTGCAGGACCTCGTAGTGTGTCTGACTCCAGATCAGAAGGTTGCGTGTTCAAATCAAATCAAGGTCAAACAATCCCTAATTTGCCTGCGAGTCTTTTATAAAATTCATGAATTCTTACTGCTAGACCATATAACTAGTTCAGCAAATTCCCAGAAGAGTAGGTTAAATTCCCAGAGGTGCAGGACCTCGTAGCACGTCTGACTCCAGATCAGAAGGTTGCATGTTCAAATCACGTCGAGGTCAAACAATCCCTAATCTGACTGCGAGTCTTTTATAAAATTCATGAATTCTTACTGCTAGACCATATAACTAGTTCAGCAAATTCCCAGAAGAGTAGGTTAAATTCCCAGAGGTGCAGGACCTCGTAGCACGTCTGACTCCAGATCAGAAGGTTGCATGTTCAAATCACGTCGAGGTCAAACAATCCCTAATCTGACTGCGAGTCTTTTATAAAATTCATGAATTCTTACTGCTAGACCATATTACTAGCTCAGAAAATTCACAGAAGTGTAGGGCAAATTCCCAGAAGTGCAGGACCTCGTAGTGTGTCTGACTCCAGATCAGAAGGTTGCGTGTTCAAATCAAATCAAGGTCAAACAATCCCTAATTTGCCTGCGAGTCTTTTATAAAATTCATGAATTCTTACTGCTAGACCATATAACTAGTTCAGCAAATTCCCAGAAGAGTAGGTTAAATTCCCAGAGGTGCAGGACCTCGTAGCACGTCTGACTCCAGATCAGAAGGTTGCATGTTCAAATCACGTCGAGGTCAAACAATCCCTAATCTGACTGCGAGTCTTTTATAAAATTCTTGAATCCTTACTGCTAGACCATATAACTAGCTCAGAAAATTCAGACAATTGTAGGGCAAATTCCCAGAAGTGCAGGGCCTCGTGGCGCAACGGTAGCGCGTCTGACTCCAGATCAGAAGGTTGCGTGTTCAAATCACGTCGAGGTCAAACAATCCCTAATCTGACTGCGAGTCTTTTATAAAATTCTTGAATCCTGACTGCTAGACCATATAACTAGCTCAGAAAATTCAGACAATTGTAGGGCAAATTCCCAGAAGTGCAGGACCTCGTGGCGCAACGGTAGCGCGTCTGACTCCAGATCAGAAGGTTGTGTGTTCAAATCACGTCGAGGTCAAGCAATCCCTAATCTGGCTGCGAGTCTTTTATAAAATTAATGAATCCTTACTGCTAGACCATATAACTAGTTCAGCAAATTCCCAGAAGAGTAGGTTAAATTCCCAGAGGTGCAGGACCTCGTAGCGTGTCTGACTCCAGATATGAAGGTTGCGTGTTCAAATCAAATCAAGGTCAAACAATCCCTAATTTGCCTGCGAGTCTTTTATAAAATTCATGAATCCTTACTGCTAGACCATATAACTAGCTCAGAAAATTCAGACAATTGTAGGGCAAATTACCAGAAGTGCAGGACCACGTGGCGCAACGGTCAAACAATCCCTAATCTGACTGCGAGTCTTTTATAAAATTCATGAATCCTTACTGCTAGACCATATAACTAGCTCAGCAAATTCACAGAAGTGTAGGGCAAATTCCCAGAAGTGCAGGACCACGTGGCGCAACGGTCAAACAATCCCTAATCTGACTGCGAGTCTTTTATAAAATTCATGAATCCTTACTGCTAGACCATATAACTAGCTCAGAAAATTCAGACATTTGTAGGGCAAATTACCAGAAGTGCAGGACCTCGTGGCACAACGGTAGCGCGTCTGACTCCAGATCAGAAGGTTGCGTGTTCAAATCACGTCGAGGTCAGACAATCCCTAATCTGACCGTGAGTCTTTTATAAAATTCATGAATCCTTACTGCTAGTACATATAACTAGCTCAGAAAATTCAGACAATTGTAGGGCAAATTCTCAGATGTGAAGGACCTCGTGTCGCAACGGTAGCGTGTCTGACTCCAGATCAGAAGGTTGTGTGTTCAAATCACGTCGAGGTCAAACAATCCCTAATCTGACCGTGAGTCTATTAAAAAATTCATGAATCCTTACTTCTAGACCATATAATTAGCTCAGAAAATTCTCAGTCATGCAGGGCAAATTCCCAGATGTGCGGGACCTTGTGGCGCAACGGTAGCGCGTCTGACTCCAGATCAGAAGGTTGCATGTTCAAATCACGTTGAGGTCAAACAATCCCTAGTCTGACTGCAAGTCTTTTATAAAATTCATGAATCCTTACTGTTAGACCATATAACTAGCTCAGAAAATTCAGACAATTGTAGGGCAAATTCCCAGAAGTGCAGGACCACGTGGCGCAACGGTCAAACAATCCCTAATCTGACTGCGAGTCTTTTATAAAATTCATGAATCCTTACTGCTAGACCATATTACTAGCTCAGAAAATTCACAGAAGTGTAGGGCAAATTCCCAGAAGTGCAGGACCTCGTAGTGTGTCTGACTCCAGATCAGAAGGTTGCGTGTTCAAATCAAATCAAGGTCAAACAATCCCTAATTTGCCTGCGAGTCTTTTATAAAATTCATGAATTCTTACTGCTAGACCATATAACTAGTTCAGCAAATTCCCAGAAGAGTAGGTTAAATTCCCAGAGGTGCAGGACCTCGTAGCACGTCTGACTCCAGATCAGAAGGTTGCATGTTCAAATCACGTCGAGGTCAAACAATCCCTAATCTGACTGCGAGTCTTTTATAAAATTCATGAATTCTTACTGCTAGACCATATAACTAGTTCAGCAAATTCCCAGAAGAGTAGGTTAAATTCCCAGAGGTGCAGGACCTCGTAGCACGTCTGACTCCAGATCAGAAGGTTGCATGTTCAAATCACGTCGAGGTCAAACAATCCCTAATCTGACTGCGAGTCTTTTATAAAATTCATGAATTCTTACTGCTAGACCATATTACTAGCTCAGAAAATTCACAGAAGTGTAGGGCAAATTCCCAGAAGTGCAGGACCTCGTAGTGTGTCTGACTCCAGATCAGAAGGTTGCGTGTTCAAATCAAATCAAGGTCAAACAATCCCTAATTTGCCTGCGAGTCTTTTATAAAATTCATGAATTCTTACTGCTAGACCATATAACTAGTTCAGCAAATTCCCAGAAGAGTAGGTTAAATTCCCAGAGGTGCAGGACCTCGTAGCACGTCTGACTCCAGATCAGAAGGTTGCATGTTCAAATCACGTCGAGGTCAAACAATCCCTAATCTGACTGCGAGTCTTTTATAAAATTCTTGAATCCTTACTGCTAGACCATATAACTAGCTCAGAAAATTCAGACAATTGTAGGGCAAATTCCCAGAAGTGCAGGGCCTCGTGGCGCAACGGTAGCGCGTCTGACTCCAGATCAGAAGGTTGCGTGTTCAAATCACGTCGAGGTCAAACAATCCCTAATCTGACTGCGAGTCTTTTATAAAATTCTTGAATCCTTACTGCTAGACCATATAACTAGCTCAGAAAATTCAGACAATTGTAGGGCAAATTCCCAGAAGTGCAGGACCTCGTGGCGCAACGGTAGCGCGTCTGACTCCAGATCAGAAGGTTGTGTGTTCAAATCACGTCGAGGTCAAGCAATCCCTAATCTGGCTGCGAGTCTTTTATAAAATTAATGAATCCTTACTGCTAGACCATATAACTAGTTCAGCAAATTCCCAGAAGAGTAGGTTAAATTCCCAGAGGTGCAGGACCTCGTAGCGTGTCTGACTCCAGATATGAAGGTTGCGTGTTCAAATCAAATCAAGGTCAAACAATCCCTAATTTGCCTGCGAGTCTTTTATAAAATTCATGAATCCTTACTGCTAGACCATATAACTAGCTCAGAAAATTCAGACAATTGTAGGGCAAATTACCAGAAGTGCAGGACCACGTGGCGCAACGGTCAAACAATCCCTAATCTGACTGCGAGTCTTTTATAAAATTCATGAATCCTTACTGCTAGACCATATAACCAGCTCAGAAAATTCACAGAAGTGTAGGGCAAATTCCCAGAAGTGCAGGACCACGTGGCGCAACGGTCAAACAATCCCTAATCTGACTGCGAGTCTTTTATAAAATTCATGAATTCTTACTGCTAGACCATATAACTAGCTCAGAAAATTCAGACATTTGTAGGGCAAATTACCAGAAGTGCAGGACCTCGTGGCACAACGGTAGCGCGTCTGACTCCAGATCAGAAGGTTGCGTGTTCAAATCACGTCGAGGTCAGACAATCCCTAATCTGACCGTGAGTCTTTTATAAAATTCATGAATCCTTACTGCTAGTACATATAACTAGCTCAGAAAATTCAGACAATTGTAGGGCAAATTCTCAGATGTGAAGGACCTCGTGTCGCAACGGTAGCGTGTCTGACTCCAGATCAGAAGGTTGTGTGTTCAAATCACGTCGAGGTCAAACAATCCCTAATCTGACCGTGAGTCTATTAAAAAATTCATGAATCCTTACTTCTAGACCATATAATTAGCTCAGAAAATTCTCAGTCATGCAGGGCAAATTCCCAGATGTGCGGGACCTTGTGGCGCAACGGTAGCGCGTCTGACTCCAGATCAGAAGGTTGCATGTTCAAATCACGTTGAGGTCAAACAATCCCTAGTCTGACTGCAAGTCTTTTATAAAATTCATAAATAGTTATTGCTAGACCATATAACTAGCTCAGCAAATTCCCAGAAGTGCAGGACCTCGTTGCGCAACCCGGTAGCGCGTCTGACTCCAGATCAGAAGGTTGCGTGTTCAAATCACGTTGAGGTCAAACAATCCCTAATCTGACTGCGAGTCTTTTAAAAAAATTCATGAATCCTTACAGCTAGACCATATAACTAGCTCAACAAACCCACAGAAGTGCAGGAGCTCATAGCGCACCGGTAGTGTTTCTAAGTCTTTTATAAAATTCAGGAATCCTCACTGCTAGACCCTAGCCTGACCTAAGTTCTGGCTAAGTTCGGCTGGCATCCAGGCTAGCTAGACCCTATTACTTGATAAGCAAATTCACAGAAGTGCAGGTCCTCGTGGTGCAATTGTATTGCGTCTGACTCCAGATCAGGCACGTAGCCAGTAATGGGCCAGGGCGGCACTGGCCCGACCAGGCAAGTTTGATCAAAATACATTTTTAGTTAATTTTTATTATTCAAATGTATTTAAGAAAATATATTAAAGTCCCCATGAAATCAAAATTGACCCTATTTACTTTGTTAGCGCATATTACTAGTCTTGCGGTGAACAATTAATCCGTGCAAGTAAATATAAAAAAAATTTTTTTTTACCATGGTAATCTTTAATCAAAATCTGAAAAGTTTCTTCCGGTCTGGAATGGCGTCTTTTTCTGATGACGTAGGTTTGATGGCTTGGTTTGAAAACGCTTAATAGTCTAGGCAGAATTTCTGAAAATGTGCTTATTTAAAGTGCTGTAGGCATTTTGTGATTATTTATATTATACAACATTTCTAGGGGTATTAAGGGGTGCTGAATCCAAATCTGCTGTATATGAAGCTCAAAAATGTCCCAAAATGCCTCAAAATTGAGAAATTCTAAATGGCCGCCACCACCAGGCTGAAATCTATTTTTCAGTTTTGACTAAACAAGGTACAAACATGAAATAAATGTGCTTTTGTAAGTTTTCCTACATGGGCAATTCAATGCCATATTCAGATTTGAGATGTCATTCTGAAGAAACTGCTTAGATATTGAAAAAATAGCTGTTTTTAACTATGAGCTATTATTAAATAATAATTATGTTATTATTATTAATATTATCAGGTTACTTTTACTTAGTTTGTATTTTGTTTTGAGGTAAAATGTGTCAAATGTGCTATAATGCACTCCCCAACCTTTGCCCTCCCCGATATCATCCCACCCTCCCCCGAGCTTGGCCTTTCTCACACCTCCCCCGAACTTAGCCTTTCTTAGCCTCTCTCCACTCTCACACTCAGAACGGCTGATCGGAAACATAAGACAGCTAACAGGTAAAGTCATGTCCAGTGTATATTTTCATAATGTGACATGTTTTCATAAACATCCCAAGGGGATCAATAACGTTTCTATCTATATATCTATCTAAGTAGTTTAAATAATTGCAGTATATATTTTAGCATTTTTGATCACTAAAAAAAGCCTATTAGCACGATTAGCTAGATGACATCAAAGTCAGTAAACTTAACACACTTGCTTTTACACTGACTGATTGGAGGAAAGACTTTAAATTTATTTCATTTAACCCTTTCACACGTACGATCACACCGGTGTGATCAGTCTAGGCTGGTCCCTGGAGCGTACGATCACACCGGTGTGATTAGAACGGTTAGTGCAGCACGTTGGCTGGCACTGAGCCAGAGACAGGTGCGCTCAGAGCTGCCATATATCAAAACTTTTCAGTGTTTTCAACCACATAATGTAGGTTTCAGACTTATAAATTCATATAAGTACTAAAAAAACCAATACATTTAGAGTATGTAAAATACACACTGATGTCTATGGAAGAAGCAATAATAATCCTTTCCATTATAATTAGACACGTTGTATTCATATCAGATACACATTGTGTAAGTAACTTCAAAGTTTACTCTATTCTTTTCCCAGTTCACCTGCCACTTACTGTTATGTATTTCGGGAGAAGTGGATGAATTCACGTGTTGTAAATCCAACAGATCTGATTCTCTGAACTGCGTCTGGGGCACAAACTAACATGGGGGCGCCCATCGCGCATACAGGTCAACTAACATGACTAACATGAAGGGGTTTAAACAACAAAACACATCCACTTGCATATATTTGATAATCGGATTATCAGATATTTCATGCCATATCAAACAAATTTGTGAATATTTTGAATAAAAAAGGAAAAATGACATAAAAGCAGAATTCATGAATTTTTTTATTTTTTTCTATTGAAAGGCCTCCCACGGTCCACCTGCAATACATCGGCGGCCCACAGGTTGGGAACCAACTCTTTCTTGTAGGTCTGAATTAGTCATTTGGCGACAAAAACCATGGCTGAAGAAATAGACCATACCCAAGAAAGCTTAATGTCATCTGAGCCACAGTTATGCATCATATGCCAGGAAGACAATAAGAAAAATCTCATGACAGTTAGTAAGGATGGCCTCCAGTCAGCTGACACTATAAGACAGCTCCAGATGAAATTACACCATGACAATTTCCGAGATGCAACCAATCGACTTACTGAGATACTTCAAGGAGACTTGCCTCAGCAATTCTTATGGCATAAGGACTGCCGAGCAAAATACATGAATAAACGTGAAATAGAAAGGAAATTGAAGGCAGAATTGAAAAAAGATACCAAACCAAGTTTATCTGCATCCACCCCAACTCTGCAAAATGTTACTCTACGGAGCAAAATGCCTCCAATAGATTGGAAGCAGTGTATCTTTTGCCAACAAGATCAGAAAGAAAAACTACATCTCATACAAGAAATGAAATTCAGCAGCAGAATCCTACAAGCAGCAAAGTGTGATTCATTCTTAAGAGTGCAACTAGCTTGTGTAAATGATCTTATAGCTGCAGAAGGAAGTTATCACATGACTTGCAAGACCAGGTTTGAACGTAGGACCAAACGCATGGAGTCACTTCCGAGCACAGACATGCCATTAGAGTGGATCTGCCAAGAACTTGAACAATCAGCAAATCAAGCGGATATTCTGGATCTTGTACATGTGTGGGACCGGTACTCTACACTAGCTAATGAGGCTCAATTAGATATACCATCTAGATTTCTAAGCCGAAGGAACTCCTTCAAGGAACAAATAGCTGATCGTCTTGAGGGCATATACGACTTTGTTGTACTGCATGATCAGCCTCGAAATGAACCTCGTACTGTCTTGGTTCCATCCAAATACCGGCATATTCCAGTATCAACAATGTTGAAAGACGACACCTCCAATATTCATAGAGTTATTCCTACATTCAAACATAAGGATCAAGATATGTTCCTGAACATGGTCCATGTGGCATTGCAGATCCGAAGAGATATGATCTCACATCCAAAACAAGAACGGATAGACATCAGTGAAAACAGAGCAATAGACAGCATACCCAACAGCCTGTACATGTTCCTCAACTTGTTACTAGGTGGTCAGCGCCTCCTGGAGGATGACACTGAAGATTATGATAAGAACACAGCCAAACGACAGCTTAGAGTCCTCAGCATTGCACAGGATCTTATGTACACAGCTAGTGGAGACAAGTTCCTCACTCCGAAGCACATTGGACTGGCCTGTACCCTTCATCAAGCTACACGTTCGAAGGAGTTGGTGAACATGTTTCACCAGGCAGGTCATGTTATGAGTTACCGTGAGGTAATCAAACTTGACACTGAACTGGCTAAGACGACCTTGGAGACCATGGGGGATGATGGTGCCGTTGTTCCACAAAATCTGGTAAAGGGTCGCTTTGTTCATTTCTCAGCGGACAATGTTGACATCAACGAATACACTCTGGATGGAAAAGGGACATTCCATGCCACTCAACTGACTGCCTGGCAACGTGGTCCACCTGAAGGTGATCTCCTTGAAGGAGTTGATCTTTACTCCAGGTCAGACACCCTCAACATCCCCAAGGCAATGACTGATATCATACCTGCACCAAAGAGAGGAATAACAGAACCGCCAATCAGTGGTGTATTAGCAGCAGACTGTTTCACACAGTCATCTGAACAATGTCCTGCAGCACAGAAAGCACAAGCTACAGACATGGCCTTCTTCATGTCCAGGACATCTCAAAAACCAAAACCTTCCTGGACATTGTATAATTAAAAGGCAAGCACAGTCAACCCAGAGAAAACTACAGTAGGGTACCTACCTATCATCCAGGTTCCTGCATCTGAACTCGATACACTGAACACAGTCGTCAAGCGAGTGCTCCATGTCTCCAAATCAATGGAACAACAGCATGTCATTCTGACAGTGGATAAGGCACTTTATCCGAAGTTGCTAGAACTGAAGTGGTCAGTAGAAGAATACAAGGGCGTGCTTATACCTTGCCTTGGAGGCCTTCACATTGCCATGAACTTCCTGGGTGTGATAGGACAACACATGGTTGATTCTGGCCTGAGGGAGCTATGGGTCAAGTGTGATCTTCTGGGAGCAAATGCTGCTCAGCATGTCATGGCAGGAAAGGGGTATGCACGTGCTATGATGACCCACAAGCTTACCCTGCAGGCTCTTTGGCAACTACTACTCCCACAGCTTTACACATATCTGGATGAGGTTGATGTTACACTGAGAGTTGAACTCGCAGATCTCTGCCAGTCCATAGATGCTGATCACATCGCACAAATGGTCGACAAACTGACCAAAGACCGATTCCAGCAGCCCATGAAAGAATTTTCTGCATCACTTGCAGTTGATGACCCGAATGCTGCATTCTGGTGGGACTATATGACTATGGTCAGCATCCTACTTTGTTTCACAAGAGCGCAACGTGATGGATTGTGGGATCTCCACCTGTATGCTTTCAAACATATGCTGCCCTTCTTCTTCAGGTACGATCATATCAACTACGCCAGATGGGGTACTGTGTACCTGGCTGAGATGTCTGCTCTCCCACCAGAAATCCTCCTTGAGTTTCAGAAAGGCAACTTCGTGGTAAAACGCAGTGATCGAAGCTTCAATCATGTTTTAGCGGATCAAAGTACAGAGTGGCTAAACGCTACAGGAAAAAAGAGTGGAGGTATCACCAGGATACCAACATCCCTCAGTAGATGGACACTATCGTATAATCTGAGAACAGTCATAGCTTCTCAGACAACAGCGATGCTGAGACTGACAACAGATGATGAAGACGATGAGTACACACACACAGAGTGCACAAAGAGTAGAATGGAAAGAGATGATGTGGATGAAAGCAGAATATGTCAATCATTAAAAGAGCACGGTGTGTTTCAAGATGGTGGGGACACACTCAAGAACATAATCAACAAGGACATGGTCACACCCTAGATTCAACAATCTCTGCTTGGTGCAGAACACCTTGGACAGGCACAAATTAAAGTGTTTGTGGACAAACGTCTGTGTGAACCTCCAGATAGTGACCAGCACTTGGATCTGAAGTCACCCATTCGGAAGAACAAAGCCAAAACATTTGCCTCTTTGTATGAAGTCGTGCAACTTTCCAAGAACAAGCAAAACATCATCAAAGTGGACAGGCAGATTCTACAAAGGCTCATCACAGCTTACAGAGCAGGTCGTAAGGTAGACCTGGAAAATATTCTCCAGCATGAACTCATGCCCATCCCGCCATCTCTGGCCGCAACTAACAGCAGTCTACATTCCACCAACAAATCTGTTTTTAGCAAATATACTGACAAAACATATCCAAACCCCTGCAGATGTGCCCCTTCAGGAACCCACCTGCTTTCTTATTGATGGCCAAGCACTTGTAATGGCACTTGGGAAGCTGCCTGACATCACAACATTCGGCAACTATGCCAAAAAGTTTGCTGACACAGTGTTGAAGATGGCAGAGAAGTACCAGAGGGTTGATGTAGTCTTCGACAGGTACCATGACAAATCCATCAAAACAGGCACAAGAAAGAAGCGTAAACAGCGCCACCGACCAGTACGCAGAGAGATCGTGAATGACTCTGTTCCACTTCCAGCAGACTGGTCGAGCTTCATGGCACTGGAAGAGAACAAAGCAGATCTTGCTCGACTACTCTCAAACCATCTGATAGAACACAGCCCAGAATATGAGCCAGTGGTTGTAGTATCAGGTGGGTTTGCTGAAGCAACCACTGTCAAGTCATCAGATCCAGAACTTGAAATATCCTCTCTGACTGCTGACCATGAGGAGGCTGATACACGACTGATTTTGCACTGCATCCAGGCTCCTATGGACACAATAGTGGTGTCAGCGCATGACACAGACGTGCTTCTTCTACTTCTAGCACATCATGACAGAATTGGATGTACCCATCTCTACATGAAAGCTGGAACATCAAAGGATCCAAAGTATTTTCCAGTACATGACATTCGCAAGTTACTCTCTGATGATCAAGTGGACACACTCCTTGCCTTCCATGCCATCACTGGCTGTGATAGTGTGTCTCAGTTCAGCGGTCACGGAAAGAAAACAGCCTGGCAGGTGTTCGAGCAACATCACACCGATCTTACTGGCCTTGGGAAGGGCCCTCTCACAGAAGATATTGTGAATTCAACAGAGAAATTCATCTGTAAGATGTATGGTGTGCCCGAGGTTGATACATGCAACAAAGCAAGAGTGAAGTTGTTTTGCAAAGGTCGTCCACAAGAGACTCTGCCTCCAACCTCAGATGCAGTGAAGTTTCATATCATGCGTTCACACTATCAAGCGACAATCTGGAACCAAGCTCACCTGCCACATCCTGATCTTCCTCCAGTGGATGAAATGGGATGGTTGCACAAGGAAGGTCAATTAGTGCCACAGCTAATGTATCTGCCACCTATGCCTAAAGCCTGCAGGGAGTTCACTTCATGTGGGTGTACCAAGGGATGCCTCAGCCAACGCTGCAGCTGCAGGTATGTGTATAGGGAATTAGCTGATGTTGATCATTGTGTACAAGAATGTACAAATATGATAGACTGGTAGAGTATTCCAATGTATCTGTACTTGTACTGGTTGCAATCTATCTATTCTATTCTTCTATTATTCAGAAAGAGTCGCATGGAATGTATAGACGCATGCAACTGCAGGAAACTTGACAACACTTGCCAGAACATTGAAGAGGACTGCGAATAAGCTGTCACTGTAACTTTTACTGGCATATATTTCAATAAATATCACCATGACCCATGGATCTTCCTGCTTTTGGATCTTATTTGATTGACAACTTCTTTATCACTAATGACCACCTTTTTCTCTATACTTGTGTGATTTTCAAGCTGATTATTGACACTTGATCTAAATCAGGACAGGATGTTAAATTCCCCATGTGTGAAAACCTGTGAACATTTAATTAAAGGTTGTAACTTTTTGTATTTGTTTGTACATTTGACCTCAAAACAAAATACAAAGTAAGTAAATGTAGCCTTATAATATCAACAGTAATAGTAATATTAAAAAAGGATTTGTTGTGGAGTGAGGGGTACTAAAATATATGTTTATAATGTTTTTAAACATTTAATTCTATTTACTGGTATTTTACATTATCTTTAAAAGTAATAATAAAATGCGATTTAAATTTGATCCTGTGATATGCAACATACTAAGGTAAAGAATGTATAATATCAACAATAATAGTAATAATAATATTAATAATAATAACTTAATTATTAATTAATTAATAATAGTTCATAGTTAAAAACAGCTATTTTTGCAATATCTAAGCAGTTTCTTCACATGACATCTCAAATCTGAATATGGCATTGAATTGCCCATGTAGGGAAACTTACAAAAGCACATTTATTTCATGTTTGTACCTTGTTTAGTCAAAAAGATGAAAGACTGAAAAATAGATGTCAGCCTGGCGGTGGCGGCCATTTAGAATTTCTCAATTTTGAGGCATTTTGGGACATTTTTGAGCTTCATATACAGCAGATTTGGATTCAGCACCCCTTAATACCCCTAGAAATGTTGTATAATATAAATAATCACAAAATGCCTTCGGGGTTCTGATTTTGTGAAAATTGACCCTGTCTATAACCACTCCTCAAACCGTTAGTCTGCTATGAGCGAGAGATGGAGAGGAGGAGCACTAGAGTTAAACCCCGCCCTCTGTTCAATATTCCGTTTCGCTTGGAAATACGTCACAACACTGGAGAAAAGTCGTTTCCAACTTCCGGTTCACAGGGACTTTAATATAAACCTGATTTATTGTTGATTGGTGTGTGTGTGTTTAATTTGTTTTCCGAATAAAATGGAACTGTTGAAGCAAGTTGTAGAAAGCCTCTCTCCCGAACGTTATTGGTTGCTATGGTTGCTAGGGTTTCCGACAGGAAGACTCTCTGGGCGGCGGGCTCTGGCGGCCTTTAGCCAGCTAACTTTGCTAGCTGCTTTTTAGCCATAAAGTTATTTGAAAAAGAACTCTGTGACAGACTATTTTCAACACTAAACCCAGGCACTTGTGTCTTGTTTTGTAGAATGAAAACAACAAAGGTACGCCTGTTGTTTAATGAATTTCCTTAATTTTTGCCTGTGAAGTGATTTAAGGCGAGACACGGCAGGCAAAAACATCGGGTTTTTTTTCACTGGTCAATTTTGAGATTTTGGGCTATTTGTCTTCAATGCCTTCTTTCAGACTTGTGGTGAAAAAAAGTCCAAAATACACATTTAGGTCTTTATTTTACTACATTTTGTCGATTTGCGTCTGTAGATTTCTCCTAAATTCAAGAAAAGTTGGCGTTCTTAATCAATACGCTGCTCCGCGATCGCTGTCTGCACCTGTCATCACAAACACCGTTGAAAAGCTCTCTCTCTCTCTCCTGTACAATGCTGTTGGATCCAAATGGTCATTTCCTTTAATCAGCAACCAATCTTGAAAGTACAATGGGGCATTTAACTCTAAAAGCGAAATCTCATTGGCTGATGTCAATTTCTGACAACGTGATTCGTTCAGATGCATCATGTGACGTGCTCTGACATTTTGATGTGTGTTTTTGACTGGGGTTCTGTTCAGTTGAAGGCCATCAATGCTGTGTTATAAGTTTTGATGTGTTTTAGGTGGTTTGTATTGTTGCTGATGATTTGATAAGATGTTGTGTCTGTAAATAGTTGTTTCTACTAAAAAAGTATGATTTTTTACATTACAAATCTTTAAATGCTGTTTTCTCAAAATGAGTTGTTTGTCATTCTCCGGATCAACTGAGGAAGTTTTATGGTAATATCTATTATTTTAAAATGTTACCCTATTCACCTGTAGTGTCTCGCCTTAAGTTAGTGGTGTGTTGTGTATAGCTGTATGCCTTATAGGCTAGCCTACATTCTTTAGTTTAAATTAGTTGCTATTTTTTGGCACAAAAGTGTAATTTCCACCAGGCTGATTGCATTGTATGGTTGATTTAACAGAAATTAGGGAGTGTGTTGTTATTTATTTCAAACCGTGCTCTGCTGATAGTTTTCATTATTTGAATTTCTTTTACTTTTAGCCTACTTTATTTTCGGGTGAACTGTCTTTGCACTGCTGACTAGCCTGAATAAATACACAGGTTATTGTCTATGCTGGTGGTTTGTCCAGCCTTTATTGAGCTCTGTTGGTTGAACATGATGATTAGACAGTGTTTTGTTATTGCCTTTGCCGAATATTGCAAAATAAAGTTGTAACTGTTTTTGCAGTTTGTCTATTCTTTTTTCTACTCTCTAAGGTTTAATTATTATTGAAGTCATTTTTTTTCTAGGAAAAACTAAAGGCCCACTCACTTTTTCACTGGCCCGCCCAAAATACAATTTCTGCCTACGCCACTGCTCCAGATCAGAAGGTTTTGAGTTCCAATCACATCTCGCTCAAAGACTGATCAATATTTACTCTGCTGTTTGAATGAATTAAACAAGGTAGTTGTACAAATGTATGTTTATAACTAAATCAGCAAATTCACAGATGCTCAGGGCTTCAATGCCAATTTCAGTTTCTCTTTAAATAAATTCATTAAGGCTTTAAAATAAATATTGTTTGTAAAGAATACCACTCTAATTTGTATATTTTATAGACTACTAATATTTTTAATTTTTTTCTTGTTTTGTTCTGAGTAGGCTACAGTTAAATTAAAAAAGGATTTGTTGTGGAGTGAGGGGTACTAAAATATATGTTTATAATGTTTTTAAACATTTAATTCTATTTACTGGTATTTTACATTATCTTTAAAAGTAATAATAAAATGCGATTTAAATTTGATCCTGTGATATGCAACATACTAAGGTAAAGAAAGTAATGTAAGGTAAATTATAAAATTGTAAAATTTATTTGTAAATCAAATTTACAGATGGGGACCATTTGCACCAGTAAAGCAAGCACATTGTGTTCGTTACTCCCACCCACTTTAGCTTTGGGTTTAATCACTGTTATAATTATGTTATAAGTTTGCTTTAGATGACAGTCGTGCAGACTGATGTCCCCTTTGGCGTTCCATACAGGTGATCGTCTGTGGGAGGAGCCGAGTCCGAGTCCGCCAGAGTTTCGCGCTGAAAAGAGCCTGTGAATTCCTGCTTGTGTTACTTCCCCGTCGTTTAATCTAAAACAGCCCAAAATACTCTTTTATTCCGATTCTGAGTCTGACCCACACAACCTCACTCAAGACGACTAAAAGATCCGCGCCGGTGAGAGAGTGAAAGGAAAACCTGATTTCTCTCTTCTTTTACAGATGAAGAAATGCCTTAAATATTTATGGCCATAAAGACATATAAAACCGGACTGCCTACAGCTCTCTGTCTCTGATCCAATGGATCCTTGTGCTGAGGATCACGTCTTTCATGGATGGGATGTTCCTGTCTTTTCAGAGCAGGATTATTTGGATTTATACACACCCGTCTCTGGTTTAATAGCAGCCGACCAGAGGAAAGAGCAGGTGAATGTGGACATGAAGAATGAGGAAGCAGCTGTGAGTGAAACACCTGGACAACACCTGCCACAGGTGACAGATCGTCATCACTGATCACACACACACACACACACACACACACACACACACACACACACACACACACACACACACACACACACACACACACACACACACACACACACACACACACAGAGACACAAACAGTCAAACCCAGATTCACTCACACTCCTTCAACATGTCTCACATCATCACAGTTTATTCGCTATAGTTTAGAGAACGGTAATGAAATATGAGCAGAACTCAGATGATATTTGACTGGTTTTGTCCGTCCTTCTGTTAGACTGTCTCACACATGAATTATGTTGAATATCTGTCAGCTGTTAAATTTAACTACACAATTAGATAATACCAGTTTAGCTCAACCAATCACCAAGCAATGCTTCATTGTGTTCAGTCTGTGTGTAAAAAGAGCATTAGCAATTAAAGAAAACACACTTCAGCAAATTATGTCACTGGTAGTCTCTGTATGAAGAGTTTCTGGGTGTAATATGCCACAGTTTACTGTATTCTGCTCTCCTCACTCACAGTAATGAACTATAGTGTCCTGATCACACTAGTGAAAAAAATATAAAAAATTATATCTGGTGTCTGAATAATTTTTGGTTTGACTGTACAGCCACACACACACACACACACACACACACACACACACACACACACATACATATATACAGCCATTACAATTACAAACAAGTCCTGTGACATCTGGTAAAACCATAGAAGCCATAAAACCATAGTCTGTCCCTCATTAATTTTCGCCATAACCGGCACTGAACATTAGCGTCGCAGAAGTTACGTGGCAGAAAGACTTTGGCTCCTAGCTAAACGTTTACTTACATTTTACTTCACTCTTTACTACTTCAACAACTATGTTTAGTACTAAGCTACTAAAAGTAGATGCTTATTATATTAATTATATTAATATATCAAGCAAACAATAGGCCTAAATGAATAAAATAAAGCACATTAGCAGCTCCTGACAATAAATGTAGGTGGGGCAGATTCCGGGTCATAGTTCAAGTGTAAGCTTTAGAATTACTACAGCTAATATGTAATTAGGATTAAACGCTTGTAAGTTTACATTCTAAACAAATCATTTCAAATAAGAAGTATTTACTGAAATATTTATAAATCAGGGAAACACAATTTGTTTTCTGTCAAAATGTGGGAAAGCCCTTTGAAATATCCATCAATGTTCCAGATAATGAAAGAACATTTATTATTCACGCAACATACACAATATAGTCAGTCGAGTCTCCTTCATTTATACAGCGCTTTAACAGTATAGAGTCTCACAGCAGCTTTACAGCGATAACAGGAGATTACAGTAACAGTGTTTAGGCTTTACAGCAGATCTAGAATAAAGTTATTGTCCAGATAAAGTTATTGTCCAGATAAAGTTATTGTCCAGATAAAGCTAGTTTTGATCGCTTCACTTCCGTTGTAAAGATCATTAGTGATTAACTTATGGGCCGCTAACACGACCTTAACGCGCTCCGGCCGCTCATCCGCACAGCAACAGTGTCTGTGGCTCGAGAACGCAAACCTTGAAACAGGTTCTTCCTGTCTGACCTTAAAAATTCATAATACAGAATTTTTTCTATCGCTTCCGCATGTCCACGCGAACCGGAATTATATGATAACGTTTTATCTGTACAGAGGAAAAGGGAAGGAGGCCTTCACAGGGACGTGTGTGTGTGTGTGTGTGTGTGTGTGTGTGTGTGTGTGTGTGTGTGTCTTCTCATGATGTAACGAGTACATCAGGATTTATGGGAAGTGTTCCCGGTTCCAGCTGACCTAATCTATGCAGCCTAATATGGAATTATAGAAGTCTATAATGTATTATGTGAATGCTATGTCAAAGAGATGTGTCTTTAGTCTAGCTTTGAACTGACAGAGAGTGTCTGCTTCCCGGACAATGTTAGGAAGACTGTTCCAGAGTTTTGGTGCTAAATAGGAAAAGGATCGATTTTGATATTCTAGGTATTATCAACTGGCCGGAATTTTGAGATCGCAATAGACGTGAAGGACTATAATGCGTTCGCTCAAGCACTGCGGAGGTAACCCATTTAATGCTTTGTAAGTGATCAGCAATATTTAAAAATTTATACGATGTTTAATAGGGAGCCAGTGCAGTGTTGACAGAACCGGGCTAATATGGTCATACTTCCTGGTTCTGGTAAGAACTCGAGCTGCTGCGTTTTGAACCAGCTGTAGTTTGTTTATTAAGCGTGCAGGGCAACCACCCAGTAGAGCATTACAATAATCTAGCCTTGAGCTCATGAACGCATGAACTAATTGTTCCGCATTTGTAGGGCTGGGCGATTTAAATCGTGATATTGTTATGCGCATCTCGTCAGTAAAGCCGGTTCCTTGATTAGTAGTAAATCGCCATCACCTGCTTTCAGATGGAGCGGCATTTACTACAAAGAGCCGTAGTTAACTGACAAGCTGAGCCATATCGCATTAAAATTGCGGACGTATCGCCAGGTGATGGCGATTTACTACTAATCAAGGAACCGGCTTTACTGACGAGATGCGCACAATATCACGATTTAAATCGCCCAGCCCTACGCATTTGTCAATGAGAGCATATGGCGTAATTTAGATATATTTTGAAGATGGAAAAATGCGGTTTTACAGATACTAGACACGTGACTTTCAAATGAAAGATTGGTATCAAAGAGCACACCCAGGTTCCTAACCGACGACGAAGACTTGACAGAGCAGCCATCGAGTGTTAGACAGTTCTAGGTTATTACGTGAGGACGTTTTTTGTCCAATAATTAGAATCTGTTTTTTCAGAATTTAGTAGTAGGAAATTAGCAGAGGATATCGCCTTTTCTAGTATCTTTGACAGAAAAGGTGGATTCGAGATCGGCCTGTAATTGACTAATTCTGTAGGATCAAGTTGCGTTTTTTTAACAAGCGGTTTAATTTATGAGTTTAGTAAATTCTTCCTCTCCTATAGCAATGAATGAATCAAATTTTTTCCTCAGGGAGACTACAATGCACTGCCTGATGCGATACTGTAGTAGACGGTTGCATAGTTATAATTTTCCCCCTGATATTATCAATCTTATAAGTGAAGAAGTTCATAAAGTCATTACTGCTGTGCTGCTCGGAAACTTCTGGGCTTGAAGCTTTATTTTTCGTTAGTTTAGCCACTGTTTCAAATAAATACCTAGGGTTATGTTTATTTTCTTCTAATAGGGTTGTAAAATAAGCAGATCTAGCAGCTTTTAAAGCCTCTCTGTAAGCAATCGAGGTCTCCTTCCATGAAATGCGAAATACCTCTAGTTTTGTTTTCTTCCAGTTGCGCTCCATCTCTCTGGCTGCTCTCTTAAGGGCCCGAGTGTGCTCGTTGTACCACGGCGTTGGACTATTTTCTTTAATCTTCTTTAAGCGCAACGGAGCAACTGTGTCTAAAGTGCTGGAAAAGAGAGAGTTAAAAGTTTCTGTTGCAATATCGAGTTCTTCTAAGCTATCTGGGATGCTAAGATGATGAAACTGATTAGGAAGATTATTAATAAAGCAATCTTTAGTGGCAGAAGTGATAGGTCTAACATATTTGTAACACGGAGTCGGCTTTGCAGCCTTGGCTAAATGAAGTTTACACGAGACTAGGTAATGATCTGAGATGTCATCGCTCTGCTGCAGAATTTCAACGGCATCAACATCTATTCCATGTGATAATATTAGATCTAGAGTATGATTACGACAATGAGTAGGTCCTGATACGTGTTGTCTAACTCCAATAGAGTTTACAATGTCTTTAAATGCCAAACCCAATGCATCTTTTTCATTATCGATGTGTATATTAAAATCACCAACAATTAGTACTTTATCTGCAGTCAATACTAACTCTGATAGAAAGTCAGCAAATTCTTTGATAAAGTCTGTATGGTGCCCTGGTGGCCTGTGTACAGTACCCAGCACAAATCTCAAACGTGATTTATCGTTTACACTAGATAGTGTTACATTAAGCACCAACACTTCAAAATATAGGCTTATTAATATTGCTACTGTGATATTTAAATACATCTGTAATGGACCTATGAGCTTTTGAAGTTATTCATGTTCTGTTGAAAGTAATTTGTTAATATTTTGTTAAACTTTCCTTTTGATGTTCGATGGTTGAAGGGTAAAGAGAATGATGTCACCTCATCGTTCCCAATTTTTGAAAATGCTTCCCAGACAGCAACATAGTGTCGGCTCAGAGCTGGCTCAGATCGGGCTGGATCTGTTATATGTGGATTCCCCATGTACCAGATGTGGGCCAGATCTGGGTCGACACTATGTTGCTGTCTGGGTTATTGTCGCATTCATAGATCAAACCTTTAAACAAGGTTATGTGCAGTATCTGATTGTTTGTAAAATCACAATGAAATCAAAATTACAATCCTTATTTTTTTAATGGAATATTGCAGTGTTTATTCTAAATGATTTATCGGCACACATCATTACTGTTTTAATAATCTTGAATCAGAATCACAGCGACGTCTCGTCTCGTCTCTTCGTTTCTCTTCTCTTCTCGTCTCTTTTCGTCTCTTCTCTTCTCGTCTCTTTTCTTCTCTTCTCTTCTCGTCTCTTTTCTTCTCTTCTCTTCTCGTCTCTTTTCTTCTCTTCTCTTCTCGTCTCTTTTCTTATCTTCTCTTCTCGTCTCTTCTCTTCTCTTCTCTTCTCTTCTCTTCTCTTCTCTTCTCTTCTCTTCTCGTCTCGTCTCGTCTCGTCTCTTTTCTTTTCTTTTCTTTTCTTTTCTTTTCTTCTCTTCTCTTCTCATCTCTTTTCTTCTCTTCTCTTCTCGTCTCGTCTCGTCTCGTCTCTTCTCTTCTCTTCTCTTCTCTTCTCTTCTCTTCTCGTCTCTTCTCTTCTCGTCTCTTTTCTTCTCGTCTCGTCTCGTCTCGTCTCTTTTCTTCTCTTCTCGTCTCTTTTCTTCTCTTCTCGTCTCTTTTCTTCTCTTCTCTTCTCTTCTCTCTTCTCTTCTCTTCTCTTCTCTTCTCTTCTCTTCTCTTCTCTTCTCTTCTCTTCTCGTCTCTTTTCTTCTCCTTCTCTTCTCTTCTCGTCTCTTTTCTTCTCTTCTCGTCTCTTTTCTTCTCTTCTCTTCTCTTCTCTTCTCTTCTCTTCTCTTCTCTTCTCTTCTCTTCTCGTCTCGTCTCGTCTCCTCTTTTCTTTTCTTTTCTTTTCTTTTCTTTTCTTTTCTTTTCTTTTCTTTTCTTCTCGTCTCGTCTCGTCTCTTTTCTTCTCTTCTCGTCTCTTTTCTTCTCGTCTCTTTTCTTCTCTTCTCGTCTCGTCTCTTTTTTTCTCTTCTCTTCTCTTCTCTTCTCGTCTCTTTTCTTCTCTTCTCTTCTCGTCTCTTTTCTTCTCTTCTCGTCTCTTTTCTTCTCTTCTCTTCTCTTCTCTTCTCTTCTCTTCTCTTCTCTTCTCTTCTCTTTTCTTCTCCTTCTCTTCTCGTCTCTTTTCTTCTCTTCTCGTCTCTTTTCTTCTCGTCTCGTCTCGTCTCTTCTCTTCTCGTCTCTTTTCTTCTCTTCTCGTCTCGTCTCTTTTTTTCTCTTCTCTTCTCTTCTCTTCTCGTCTCTTTTCTTCTCTTCTCTTCTCGTCTCTTTTCTTCTCTTCTCGTCTCTTTTCTTCTCTTCTCTTCTCTTCTCTTCTCTTCTCTTCTCTTCTCTTCTCTTCTCGTCTCTTCTTTTCTTTTCTTTTCTTTTCTTTTCTTTTCTTTTCTTTTCTTTTCTTTTCTTTTCTTTTCTTTTCTTTTCTTCTCTTCTCTTCTCTTCTGTTCTCTTCTCGTCTCTTTTCTTTTCTTTTCTTTTCTTTTCTTCTCTTCTCGTCTCGTCTCGTCTCGTCTCGTCTCTTCTCTTCTCGTCTCTTTTCTTCTCTTCTCTTCTCTTCTCTTCTCTTCTCTTCTCTTCTCTTCTCTTCTCGTCTCTTCTCGTCTCTTCTTTTCTTTTCTTTTCTTTTCTTTTCTTTTCTTTTCTTTTCTTTTCTTCTCTTCTCTTCTCTTCTCTTCTCTTCTCTTCTCTTCTGTTCTCTTCTCGTCTCTTTTCTTTTCTTTTCTTTTCTTTTCTTTTCTTTTCTTTTCTTTTCTTTTCTTTTCTTCTCTTCTCGTCTCGTCTCGTCTCTTCTCTTCTCGTCTCTTTTCTTCTCTTCTCTTCTCGTCTCGTCTCGTCTCGTCTCTTCTCTTCTCTTCTCTTCTCTTCTCGTCTCGTCTCGTCTCGTCTCGTCTCGTCTCTTCTCTTCTCTTCTCTTCTCTTCTCTTCTCGTCTCGTCTCGTCTCGTCTCGTCTCGTCTCTTCTCTTCTCTTCTCTTCTCTTCTCTTCTCTTCTCTTCTCTTCTCTTCTCTTCTCTTCTCTTCTCTTCTCTTATGACGATGGCGGGGCAACCTGTCACTCACATGAGATCCAATCAATTTCCCACGGACACAATCAAAGTTTTTTGCAAAATTTTTAATCCATCCAACTTACATCACGACTTTAAATAAGTGTAGAAATGCCGAAAAATATTTGTTGCAGAATGCTGTGCACATTACGAGTTAACAGTGGATCGACAGATTTATAAAGAGGTCTGTTTTCAGAAACGTGCGTCCTGGTTAGGGTTGGGAATCAAAAATCGTTTCCAATTCTGGAATCGAATACTTGAGGTCAGGAATCGGATTCTTTGTTCTAAAATTTTAATTTCTATTCCTCTTATCGATAAGAATCGGAATCGATAAGCAGAATCGGAATCGTTAAAATGAAAAAGATACCCAACCCTAGTCCTGGTGCATCTTGCCAGAAAAGAAAAGATTTCGAAATGACCACCAAGTGTGAACAAGAAAAGGCTTTTCTTTTTGTATATTCATCATGACTTGCAAAGTGTAAGATTACATTGTTTCCATGGGCCTCACTGTGCAACAGAGGATAATAGACTTGTTTCAAGCGTTCTATAACCGTACATATTATGATTGCTCTCTTATGTCTACAGGGCTCTTGGAACATCGACTTACTTGATTCAGCCCACGGCAGCAACAGCAGAACAGCATTGCTCTGCATGTCAACATCGCGGTAAGATGCATCAGTCTTTTTCAACATATTAATGTTCATATATGGCTGTCGAATTTCATCCATGTGTTCTGAATTCACATGTAGATTTTCATTAACGTGAAATTCAATTCACACAGCTACTTTCATAAAGCTCACTGCTCCAGTATGAATAACTGAGCACATCTGTATTCGTGTCTGTAATGCTGTTGTTTGTCAGAATCCTCTCAGAACACAGCGAGACCCGTGACGAGTCCAGCAGGAGTGTGTTCTGGGCCCGTGTGGCTCCTGTGCTCGTGTCCGATGATCTGCTCTTCAGGGTCTCTGTGCCGTGGGTCTCTGTGGAGCTGCCGATCAGATGGAGACGTAAGCGTTGCAGAGGACACACTCAAGCACCAAAATACTGAGTACCAACTCGTCTGTAAAACATGTTCTTTTGGACTGCCCAAACTTTAGTGTTATGAGACAGCGCTTTTTATCAGGACAAACTTTTAAGGATTTATTTATGGATCCAGAATTGTACAAGCACAAGTACATTTAAAGAATCTTTTATAGAATTGGACTCGTGTACCATTTTTCTGTCTAAGTTTGTTTTCATTATGTTGTACTTATGATATTATGTTGTTATGTTTAATATGTATCTGCCATGTCATAGCCGGTAATGCTGATATGGCAATAAACTCAAATACTGCTACTACCACTACAACAGATGACACGCTCAGTTTTACATTAGGCTGGAGCTTTTCGGACAGTTTGGCAAACTTTATTTGCATTGTTTCATCAGTAAGCAGCACAGCCCGGGAACTGATGGAGGCGGTTCTGGAGACTCTGGATCATGAAGCTGCTGTCAGTGGACAATACCTGATGAAACTCTGTGACTCTGAGGAGTTTCTCAGAAGGTGATTTAAGCAGTGGATCTGATGTTCTTGTTGTTGCTGAATGGAAATGCTATCTCTGCTGTTGTTTAAGTGCATTAGATATTGTTGCCGTTTGTTTTACCTCTTCCAGTGATGAAATCTTGGGATCTCACGAACGCATCCAGGCGTATCATAAGTTTGCTTCAGATGTTCCCGTGAGGATGATGCTCTGGGACACCGTTGACAAAACCCTGACGCGAGATGTATGACATTTAATTACAGTGGCTCAAAACAGTTACTCATTTGAAGAAGCTCATATTGTTATGGGATTGCATGTTTCTGTAGGAGGAAGACGACAGGCAGACGTTTCATTTTAATCAAGTCCTCGCTTCTGCTTGTGCATTCAACACAATAAGGTTTGTTTACGTCTGCACTATGAAAGCATAAAGCTGACAAAATTCCATTTGAAATGTAAATTGTCTATGTACGGTATTCCTGTATTTTAATGTACATTTCCCTTACCTCTGCTTGGTGCATTTTATTTTTAAATTGAAACATCACTTTATATATTCAATTCAATTCAAATTTATTTGTAGAGCGCTTTTCACAATACATATTGTTTCAAAGCAGCTTTACAGAAAGTGCATTTCAGAAATGTACATGGAAAAATACAGTTAGTTAATCATGTATTAATTTAGGGCATAACATATCGCCAGCGTCGAGTCGTCTATATATGTCACGATTTGCAAAATTAAAGTTGATTATGTTGTTAGCTGTGACATGAATATGTAAATGCAGTCACTGCATTTTCTTACCAACATTGAATTTATTTCATAGTATTAATGAACGCGCAATTTCAAAATAATTTTTTTGTCCTTGATGGATTCGCATCAATTTTATTTGAAATTTTGCACATTGAGGCATTTAAATGAATTTTACATTTACATTAAAACCAGAACTGGAACTACATTTTAGAATTTGAACTTTGTTTTGCTCCAAATGTTGCATATATGCGTATGGGAAATGTACAGAAATACATTGCCACCATTTCAATTTCCTGATACATATTGAATATCATTTGTTCTCTTAGGTCGTGTCTGCAGGAGAAACTAAATATCTACAGCAAGGAAGTAAACGAGCTCATGAGAAGCGAGGTTTGTGTTTCACTCAACTCCACATGCATGACTGAAATGCTTAGAAATTCTGTACATATTTAGAGTTTATTCTGAATGATCTGAGTGGCTTCATCAGTTGACGGATGGACTGAGTTTTGTCAAGATGATGGTGTGTAATAATGAAACTGCTGCAAAGCATCTCTACAGGACACATTATTGTCATTATTCCGATCAGTTCAGTTCAAGCTTTGTTCTCATCTGCAGTCAAATCAGTGATATTGCTGAATATTAAAGCAATAGTTCACTTAAAAATGAAAATTGTCATCATTTACTCACCCTCAAGTTGTTTAAACCTGTATGAGTTTCTTTCTTCTGCTGAACACAAAAGTGAATGTCAGTAACTAAACAGTTGTTGGACCCCATTGACTTCCATAGTAGGAAAAAAAATACGGATGGAAGTCAATGGGGTCCATGGGCTGTTCAGTGACCGACATTCTTCAAAATATCTTCTTTTGTGTTCAGCAGAAGAAAGAAACTCATACAGGTTTAAAGAACTTGAGGGTGAGTAAATGATGACAATTTTTATTTTTAAGTGAACTATTCCGTTAAGTTACCTGACAGCAGCGCTCAGAGACATGACTGAATGTAATGAATGAGTGTGTGTGTGTGTGTCAGTGTGGCGTGTGTGTGAGTGCGGTCGTGGACAGCGTCGGCGGTGTGTGTGAGCAGATGTGTGGCGTCACTACAGCAGATCTAGAGGAGGCCGTCGGGCGGCTCAAGCGCTTCGCTGCTCTGGCACGGGTACGGGCCGCATCTTACTCTCTCTGCATGTGGGTCACTGAAGGAATTTCATTTCCCAGGAATTATTATTAATTATAATGTTCTTTTCCCTAGACTCCAGTGGAAATGAGTGACTGTGAAACTGGTGAGTATTAAGTAATGTTTTGAAACATGCTGTTTGATCTGTAGGGGACGAGTGGTTTGTCTGTGATTTTGAGTGTCTTCGTAAGCGTAAAGTCTGCATGTTTCAGCTGTAGTCACGCTCCATCAAGCTCTGCTGAAGCTGCTCCACATTTTCTTCACAAACTTTGATTTGGACTTCAGAGGACCGGATGTTCCCGATCCGCCAGCATCCACCGTCCGGCTCAACACACACATGCTTCAGCTCGACCTGACCGGCTTCTACAGGCTCCTGCCCGACTGGGTCCACGGGTACGACCGGCGTTTAATACCAGTGCAGAACACACACACTAGTGCAGAACACACACACACCAGTGCAGAACACACACACAACACACACACCAGTGCAGAACACACACACACCAGTGCAGAACACACACACTAGTGCAGAACACACACACACCAGTGCAGAACACACACAACACACACACCAGTGCAGAACACACACAACACACACACCAGTGCAGAACACACACAACACACACACACAACACACAACACACACACACACAACACACAACACACACACACACACACACACACACACCAGTGCAGAACACACACAACACACACACCAGTGCAGAACACACACAACACACACACCAGTGCAGAACACACACAACACACACACCAGTGCAGAACACACACAACACACACACCAGTGCAGAACACACACAACACACACACACACACACAACACACAACACACACACACACACCAGTGCAGAACACACACAACACACACACCAGTGCAGAACACACACAACACACACACCAGTGCAGAACACACACAACACACACACCAGTGCAGAACACACACAACACACACACACACAACACACAACACACACACACACACACCAGTGCAGAACACACACAACACACACACCAGTGCAGAACACACACAACACACACACCAGTGCAGAACACACACAACACACACACCAGTGCAGAACACACACAACACACACACCAGTGCAGAACACACACAACACACACACCAGTGCAGAACACACACAACACACACACCAGTGCAGAACACACACAACACACACACCAGTGCAGAACACACACAACACACACACACACAACACACAACACACACACACACACACCAGTGCAGAACACACACAACACACACACCAGTGCAGAACACACACAACACACACACCAGTGCAGAACACACACAACACACACACCAGTGCAGAACACACACAACACACACACCAGTGCAGAACACACACAACACACACACCAGTGCAGAACACACACAACACACACACCAGTGCAGAACACACACAACACACACACCAGTGCAGAACACACACAACACACACACCAGTGCAGAACACACACAACACACACACCAGTGCAGAACACACACAACACACACACCAGTGCAGAACACACACAACACACACACCAGTGCAGAACACACACAACACACACACCAGTGCAGAACACACACAACACACACACCAGTGCAGAACATACACACACAACACACACACCAGTGCAGAACACACACACAACACACACACACAACACACACACCAGTGCAGAACATGCACACAACACACACACCAGTGCAGAACACACACACACCAGTGCACAACACACACACCAGTGCAGAACACACACAACACATACACCAGTGCAGAACACACACAACACACACACCAGTGCAGAACATGCACAACACATACACCAGTGCAGAACACACACAACACACACACCAGTGCAGAACACACACACAACACACACACCAGTGCAGAACACACACACAACACACACACCAGTGCAGAACACACACACAACACACACAACACACACACCAGTGCAGAACACACACAACACACACACCAGTGCAGAACACACACACAACACACACACCAGTGCAGAACACACACACAACACACACACCAGTGCA
Organism: Squalius cephalus; assembly: GCF_949319135.1. Classification (NCBI taxonomy): domain Eukaryota; kingdom Metazoa; phylum Chordata; class Actinopteri; order Cypriniformes; family Leuciscidae; genus Squalius; species Squalius cephalus. The sequence goes on along the minus strand of NC_137127.1, from coordinate 48,627,944 downwards.
GAACACACACACAACACACACACCAGTGCAGAACACACACACAACACACACACCAGTGCAGAACACACACACAACACACACAGCAGTGCAGAACACACACACAACACACACAGCAGTGCAGAACACACACAACACACACACCAGTGCAGAACACACACAACACACACACCAGTGCAGAACACACACAACACACACACCAGTGCAGAACATACACACACAACACACACACCAGTGCAGAACACACACACAACAGTGTGTTAAGGGGTGGTGTGGCGCAATGGATAAGACACATGCCTTTGGTGTGAGAGACCCGGGTTCGAATCCACTGTGAGACACCAATGTGTCCCTGAGCAAGACACTTAACCCCTAGTTGCTCCAGAGGCGTGCGACCTCTGACATACTGTATATAGCAATTGTAAGTCCCTTTTGATAAAAGCGTCAGCTAAATGAATAAATGTAAATGTAAATGTAAATGTAACAACACACACACCAGTGCAGAACACACACACAACACACACACCAGTGCAGAACACACACAACACACACACCAGTGCAGAACATACACAACACACACACCAGTGCAGAACACACACACAACACACACACCAGTGCAGAACACACACACAACACACACACCAGTGCAGAACACACACACACCAGTGCAGAACACACACAACACACACACCAGTGCAGAACACACACAACACACACACCAGTGCAGAACACACACAACACACACACCAGTGCAGAACACACACAACACACACACCAGTGCAGAACACACACACACCAGTGCAGAACACACACACAACACACACACCAATGCAGAACACACACACCAGTGCAGAACACACAACACACACACACCAGTGCAGAACACACACCAGTGCAGAACACACACCAGTGCAGAACACACACCAGTGCAGAACACACACACAACACACACACCAGTGCAGAACACACACACAACACACACACCAGTGCAGAACACACACACAACACACACACCAGTGCAGAACACACACAGGAAACTTGAGTATTGGTAACTCCGTTTTACAAGTTAAACTTAGTTCAGTCAAATTAAAGATTTAAGTACATGAACTCAAACCAAACATTTGGTATCACTTTATTTTACAGTCTTGTTCCCCGTGTACAGACTATAATCACAATAACTGGGTAGTAACTAGATGCAAACCCTGAACCCACCGCTAAAGGTGCTTGCACACTGAGTCTGAAATGTTCGTGTTCGTCATTCGGTGGCTCTGAATTGTCAGAACACCTCTCAAAATGCTTGCTACGGATTCAAAAAACTCAGAGAATCGAACCCGATCCGAATTTTTTTAAGATAGATGAAAGTTTCGGAGGCAGTGTGTAAACGAGATTGACAAAACGTGAGGTCGTATTTATTTTTTAACGTGCTAAAATTTCGGACGAGAATTTCGGACTCAGTGTGCAAGGACCGTAACCCCTGTAGTTGCCTTATATTTTCCAGTACGTTCTTAGTAAGTGCACGTACTGTAAAATAAAGTGCAACCAAACTGTTTTCTTTACAAGTCTACTTAATATGTGGAAATGGATTACCTTACATTTCTCAAGAAAGTTTTACTCAAAATTGTAAGTTGTTAAAACAAACAAAACAGTGTTGGGACAACAATGGGCCATGCATTAATTTACTGTAAACACTGCTCAAATACTTTGTGTGTCTGAAGCTCAAATTGAATGAAATTAAATAAATAAAACTAAAAACATCATTTTACCTCAAATCAGCAATACCATACATGCATGAACTAATGTAACTAGCTAATAAACACCACTGCATTGGCAGCTCGCAGGAGTCAATGATGACAGGAGGTTCCTTTATGGGTGAACAGTCTCTTTAAGACACAGAGAACATTGATGGATGGATGGATGGATGAATGAATGAGATGTGGTGTGTGTTTCAGCTACGATCACTTCAGCGTGAGCTGCGCGCTCACACACTGCGGCAGGAATCTGACGGAACCGGTTCTGTGTGAGAACATCAGCACGTCACTGCAGCTGCACTGCAAGATCCACTGCAACCGCCTGTAAGAAACCGGGCGCTTTCTTTATCGAGTTTATCAAAGGCCTCATGAACTTAGTCTATTTTGGTTTGTGTATGCCATTATTGGGATTAGGTTCAAAAGGGAAAAGAACCTATTCTGCTTTTATCAACATTCAAGCAGGAAAACCTGCTCTAGTAGAGCCTGAAAACAACATCAAGACTCTGAGAAAGAGCATAACAGGTCCGGATTAATACAACGGCAGAAAGAGTTTTAATTAACGTCTACATTCACTAAATGATGCGCTCTGGGTGTTTACATACTGGAAATCTCTTATTATGCTCAAAATGGTGAGCAAGTTAAGGGTAAGATTATTCATTAGGATAAATAAAACATTAGGATACGTGTTCTATGATTCAGTTATCTAGTGAACTCCCTGCTGTGAAACATGATTGAGTGACTGTGAAAGTTCAGAGAAAAATATGTTTTTCACCCTGATGTTCTTTCTGTTTCTGTTGTGTGTGTTTCAGATTGGTGTTTCCTGTTCCAGTTAGAGAGCTGCCATATGAATCAATGTTGACTTTTCATCTATTGGGCTCAAAACAGTCCAAAAGCCCTGAGCTTCTCTGCTGGGCGGCCCTTCCTCTCTTCAACAACAAGTATGCCATCAAACGCTCTTTCATAAAGCACTGATTTCTCTTAGTTGTCTTCTATCTGTCTGCTGTTTCTCAGATGCTCTACACACACATGTGCACGAATGCAAACGCACATTCCTGCTGACTCGAACAGTTTTCCAGTGCTTGTCACGGAAATAACCGATGAAATTGTTTGGTAACAAGAAGGGTTTTAGATTTAGATTTTGTAAATTATAACAAAGATGAAAGATGCTTGATAATTAAACGATTTCAAGTTAAACATATTGTCGTCAAAAATATAACGCGTAAAAAATAACACAGCAATATTATAAGAAATATACTTACCAAAGTATCAATAAAAAAAATTTGTCAACAATTATCTGTTCCACCAGGACTTTTGTGAGGTTTTTTTTTTTGCTTCCCAAAATGACTGAATATGCTGCTGTTCTTAAACAGTTGTTGCATGTTTTGTGTTGTTTTGCAGTAAAAGCCCACTAGTCATTTGTGTCAGTGACAGTAAGAGTATGTTTAGCTGTCAATACTTTTATGCATAATTACGGAATTTGTGGTTCTGGACCGCCATGCACAAGGCAATGGTGACACCAGCATAGAAATATTCATAATTCTGCTTTGCTTTGTTTCATATTCAGTTATATCAGTGTCTGTTGTTTAATATTGTTTTTTTCCCCCCACAACTTACAATAGTAGTATCAGTGGATGTATTCACTCGACATATTTAAAGAAGTGCATGTCCAGTAATGGAGCACAGAATAAGATATTTGAAGAATGTTGGAAACCAAACAACATTGCACCCCATTGACTTTTTATTATATGGACAAAAAACACTGTCTGAGACATTTCTCAAAATATCTTCTTCTTTAACCAACTTTTAGTCTTCAGACAGTCAGTTATTTCCCAACTCTGGCAGTGCCACACACCACACACACTTGCATTGTGATATGATGCAACAGTCTGTGCTCACATCCATAGAGTGTGTTAAGTATATTAATCTGCAGTGGATGTGTTTCGAGCCGTGTTTCTGTGAGCTATTGTGACTGATGTTGTGTGTTGCAGGACTCTGGTTCACGGCACGGTTCTGCTCAGCATGTCCACACAGGTGCCGCCCAGGTGTCCTCCATCCGCAGCACTGACCCACGGCCATCGGCAGCCCACAGGGGTCATTCTACAGGTCAGCTCGTCCGTACCGTACACACACGTGCTCCGGAAACATCAGTACTGTTCACACACATGTGCTCTGGAGACATCAGTACCGTACACACACACGTGCTCTGGAAACATCAGTACCGTACACACACACACACACACGCTCTGAAAACATCAGTACCGTACACACACAAATGCTCTGGAAACATCCCTACCATACACACACACACACACGTGCTCTGGAGACATCAGTACCGTACACACACATGTGCTCTGGAAACATCAGTACCTTACACACACATGTGCTCTGGAAAAATCAGTACTGTATACACACACATGCTCTGGAAACATCAGTACCGTACACACACACATGCCCTGAAACATCAGTACCGTACACACACGTGCTCTGGAAACATCAGTACCGTACACACACACGTGCTCTGGAGACATCAGTACCGCACACACACACATGCCCTGAAACATCAGTACCGTACACACACGTGCTCTGGAAACATCAGTACCGTACACACACACACGTGCTCTGGAGACATCAGTACCGCACACACACACGTGCTCTGGAGACATCAGTACCGCACACACACACACGTGCTCTCTGGAGACATCAGTACCGCACACACACACATGCTCTGGAGACATCAGTACCGTACACACACACATGCTCTGGAGACATCAGTACCGTACACACACACACACACATGTGCTCTGGAGACATCAGTACCGTACACACACACACACATGCTCTGGAAACATCAGTACCGTACACACACACGTGGTCTGGAAACATCAGTACCGTACACACACATGCTCTGGAAACATCAGTACCGTGCACACACACACACACACACATGCTCTGGAAACATCAGTACCGTACACACACACACGTGCTCTGGAAACATCAGTACTATACACACACACATGCTCTGGAGACATCAGTACCGTACACACACACACGTGCTCCAGAAACATCAGTACTGTTCACACACATGTGCTCTGGAGACATCAGTACCGTACACACACACACACACACACACATGCTCTGGAAACATCAGTACCGTATACACACACACACACACACACACACACACACACACACACATACACGTGCTCCGGAAACATCAGTACTGTTCACACACATGTGCTCTGGAGACATCAGTACCGTACACACACACACGTGCTCCAGAAACATCAGTACTGTTCACACACATGTGCTCTGGAGACATCAGTACCGTACACACACACACATGCTCTGGAAACATCAGTACCGTATACACACACACACACACACACACACACACACACACACACACACACACACACACACACGTGCTCCAGAAACATCAGTACTGTTCACACACATGTGCTCTGGAGACATCAGTACCGTACACACACACATGTGCTCTGGAGACATCAGTACCGTACACACACATGTGCTCTGGAGACATCAGTACCGTACACACACACGTGCTCCGGAAACATCAGTACTGTTCACACACATGTGCTCTGGAAACATCAGTACCGTACACACATATGTGCTCTGGAGACATCAGTACTGTACACACATATGTGCTCTGGAGACATCAGTACCGTACACACACATGTGCTCTGGAGACATCAGTACCGTACACACACATGTGCTCTGGAGACATCAGTACCGTACACACACCACACATGTGCTCTGGGGACATCAGTACCGTACACACACCACACATGTGCTCTGGGGACATCAGTACCGTACACACACCACACATGTGCTCTGGAAACATCAGTACCGTACACACACATGTGCTCTGGGGACATCAGTACTGTACACACACATATGTACACACACATGTGCTCTGGAAACATCAGTACCGTACACGCATACGTGCTCTGGAAACATCAGTACTGTACACACACATGTGCTCTGGAAACATCAGTACCGTACACACATACGTGCTCTGGAAACATCAGTACTGTACACACACGTGCTCTGGAAACATCAGTACCATACACACATACGTGCTCTGGAAACATCAGTACCGTACACACATACGTGCTCTGGAAACATCAGTACCGTACACACACACGTGGTCTGGAAACATCAGTACCGTACACACACACGTGCTCCGGAAACATCAGTACCGTACACACACATGTGCTCTGGAAACATCAGTACCTTACACACACATGTGCTCTGGAAACATCAGTACCTTACACACACATGTGCTCTGGAAACATCAGTACCGTACACACACACATGCCCTGAAACATCAGTACCGTACACACACGTGCTCTGGAAACATCAGTACCGTACACACACACGTGCTCTGGAGACATCAGTACCGCACACACACGTGCTCTCTGGAGACATCAGTACCGCACACACACACATGCTCTGGAAACATCAGTACCGTACACACACACATGCCCTGAAACATCAGTACCGTACACACACATGCTCTGGAAACATCAGTACCGTACACACACACGTGCTCTGGAGACATCAGTACCGCACACACACACATGCCCTGAAACATCAGTACCGTACACACACGTGCTCTGGAAACATCAGTACCGTAAACACACACGTGCTCTGGAGACATCAGTACCGCACACACACACACGTGCTCTCTGGAGACATCAGTACCGCACACACACATGCTCTGGAGACATCAGTACCGTACACACACACATGCTCTGGAGACATCAGTACCGTACACACACACACACACATGTGCTCTGGAGACATCAGTACCGTACACACACACACACATGCTCTGGAAACATCAGTACCGTACACACACATGCTCTGGAAACATCAGTACCGTGCACACACACACACACACATGCTCTGGAAACATCAGTACCGTACACACACACACGTGCTCTGGAAACATCAGTACTATACACACACACATGCTCTGGAGACATCAGTACCGTACACACACACACGTGCTCTGGAAACATCAGTACTGTACACACACATGTGCTCTGGAAACATCAGTACCGTACACACATACGTGCTCTGGAAACATCAGTACTGTACACACACGTGCTCTGGGGACATCAGTACCGTACACACACATGTGCTCCGGAAACATCAGTACCATACACACATACGTGCTCTGGAAACATCAGTACCGTACACACATACGTGCTCTGGAAACATCAGTACCGTACACACACGTGCTCTGGAAACATCAGTACCGTACACACACACGTGGTCTGGAAACATCAGTACCGTACACACACACGTGCTCCGGAAACATCAGTACCGTACACACACATGTGCTCTGGAAACATCAGTACCGTACACACACACGTGCTCCGGAAACATCAGTACCGTACACACACACGTGCTCTGGAAACATCAGTACCGTACACACACACGTGCTCCGGAAACATCAGTACCGTACACACACACGTGCTCTGGAAACATCAGTACCGTACACACACACGTGGTCTGGAAACATCAGTACCGTACACACACACCTGCTCCGGAAACATCAGTACCGTACACACACACGTGCTCTGGAAACATCAGTACCGTATACACACACGTGCTCTGGGGACATCAGTACTGTACACACACATGTGCTCTGGGGACATCAGTACTGTACACACACATGTGCTCTGGAAACATCAGTACCGTACACACACACGTGCTCTGGGGACAACAGTACTGTACACACACATGTGCTCTGGAAACATCAGTACCGTACACACACATGTGCTCTGGAAACATCAGTACCGTACACACACACGTGGTCTGGAAACATCAGTACCGTACACACACATGTGCTCTGGAAACATCAGTACCGTACACACACACGTGCTCCGGAAACATCAGTACCATACACACACACACGTGCTCTGGAAACATCAGTACCGTATACACACACGTGCTCTTGGGACATCAGTACTGTACACACACATGTGCTCTGGGGACATCAGTACTGTACACACACATGTGCTCTGGAAACATCAGTACCGTACACACACACGTGCTCTGGGGACATCAGTACTGTACACACACGTGCTCTGGGGACATCAGTACTGTACACACACATGTGCTCTGGAAACATCAGTACTGTACACACACATGTGCTCTGGGGACATCAGTACTGTACACACACATGTGCTCTGGAAACATCAGTACCGTACACACACATGTGCTCTGGAAACATCAGCATCACATTTACAGGGATATAAGAAGTCTACACACCCCTGTAAAACATCTGGCTTTTGTGATGTAAAAACTGAAACAGAGATAAATCATATCAGACCTTTTGTACCTTTTATGTAAACATCACAAGCTATGCAGTGACACTGAAAACCAAAGTGACACGTTAAAATAACCTAACTGCATAAGTTTGCACCCCCTGTTATAATTGGCTGTGTTGATAATGAACTAATCCTCAAGCTGATGTGAAATACACACCTGTCTCTGTTCACCTGAAGTGATTACACATTAATCTCAGCTATTCTTTTTCTGACAAATTCTTTTGCTTTTACTTGTGCATTTATTTCAAGATAACATGTCACTTTGGTTTTCAGTGTCACTGCATAGCTTGTGATGTTTACATTAAAGCTACAAAAGGTCTGATATGATTTATCTGTTTCAGTTTTTACATCACAAAAGCTTGCTGTTTTACAGGGGTGTTTTCTTCCTAATGAGTGAACATGTGTTATGTAACATTCAACCACATTTCTTCCTCTTGAGATGTTTTTGGAGATTCATTCCAGAGTATAATTATATATGTTGTTATGGCTTAAGTTTATAAATGAAATCTCCTTCATGTGTGTTTGTGTGTGAAGCTTGGTTTCCCAGACTCTGAGCAGTGGCGATATGAGCGAGCGTCCGCACGGCCCGGGTCAGTCCTCGTGTCTCCTGCGTGTGAACCTGCGTGTGAACCTGCGTGTGAACCTGCGTGTGAACCTGCGTGTGAACCTGCGTGTGAACCTGCGTGTGAACCTGCATGTGAAGAGCTGCAGAAAAGAATAGCAGACGTGTCTCAGAAACACTGCCTGTCGCTGTCAGTATAAGATAACCCTCTCCTGAACCTGTGGGTAATGTGGACACTGATGTGGGTGTCCACATGATGTCACTTCCTCTGTTGATCACCCGCAGGTTGACTGAGAACGAGAAGCTGTTCCTGTGGAGCAGACGGCAGGTGTGCAGCTCGAGGAACTCACTCCTACACCTGGTGTTGGGCAGCGCTCCTCATTCGACACCGCAGGACCAGTCCGAGATCTACGGGATCCTGCAGCGCTGGGGCATCAGCTGTGAGGAGGCTCTGTTCCTCCTGAGCCACGAGTACGTGCTGTTTCTGTTTCCTGTCACAGCTTCAATAGACAAGGGTTAGGGTATTATTTCTGAAAGGGTTAGTTCACCCAAAAATGAAAATTAGCCCATGATTTACTCACCCTCAAGCAATCCTTGGTGTATAGGACATTGTGTGTATGACAAGTGCATCTATCCATCATAAAAGTGCATCTATCTATCCATCATAAAAGTGCATCTATCTATCCATCATAAAAGTGCATCTATCTATCCATCATAAAAGTGCATCTATCTATCCATCATAAAAGTGCATCTATCTGTCCATCATAAAAGTGCATCTATCCATGATAAAAGTGCATCTATCATAAAAGTGCATCTATCCATGATAAAAGTGCATCTATCATCAAAAGTGCATCTATCAATGATAAAAGTGCATCTATCCATGATAAAAGTGCATCTATCATCATAAAAGTGCATCTATCCATGATTAAAGTGCATCTATCATCATAAAAGTGCATCTATCCATGATAAAAGTGCATCTATCATCATGAAAGTGCATCTATCCATCATGAAAGTGCATCTATCATCATGAAAGTGCATCTATCCATCATGAAAGTGCATCTATCCATGATAAAAGTGCATCTATCATCATAAAAGTGCATCTATCCATCATAAAAGTGCATCTATCCATCATAAAAGTGCATCTATCCATGATAAAAGTGCATCTATCATCATAAAAGTGCATCTATCCATGATAAAAGTGCATCTACCATGATAAAAGTGCATCTACCATGATTAAAGTGCATCTACCATGATAAAAGTGCATCTATCATCATAAAAGTGCATCTATCCATGATAAAAGTGCATCTATTCATCATAAAAGTGCATCTATCATGATAAAAGTGCATCTATCATCATAAAAGTGCATCTATCATCATAAAAGTGCATCTATCCATGATAAAAGTGCATCTATCATCATAAAAGTGCATCTATCCATCATAAAAGTGCATCTATCCATCATAAAAGTGCATCTATCCATGATAAAAGTGCATCTATCATCATAAAAGTGCATCTATCCATGATAAAAGTGCATCTACCATGATAAAAGTGCATCTATCATCATAAAAGTGCATCTACCATGATAAAAGTGCATCTATCATCATAAAAGTGCATCTATCCATGATAAAAGTGCATCTATCCATGATAAAAGTGCATCTATTCATCATAAAAGTGCATCTATCCATGATAAAAGTGCATCTATCATCATAAAAGTGCATCTATCCATGATAAAAGTGCATCTATTCATCATAAAAGTGCATCTATCCATGATAAAAGTGCATCTATTCATCATAAAAGTGCATCTATCCATGATAAAAGTGCATCTATCATCATAAAAGTGCATCTATCCATCATAAGAAGCACAGCTGCGTTGTATACTGGGTTTACCACACGCCTGCTATATTTCTGCTGTCCACCTTACATCTAAACAATTAGGATAAAATCATATCAGACCTTTTGCACCTTTTATGTAAAAATCAAAACCTGTGCAATGCCAATAAAAACCAAAGTGACACGTTATCTTGGAATAACTGCGTAAATGCGGCTCTTATAGTAGCAGCAACTAGAGAATATCTTACAAGAACAGCTGAGATTTACAGCGGAGTTAATCAGAGTCAAGACAGGTGTGTACTATGATTTATATATATATATATATATATATATATATGTATATGTATATAATATATGAAATGTATGAAATATATCATATTTTAAATAAATATGAATATAATAATTTATCATTTTGACTCATCCCTTTTCTTTAAAAAATGGCTAAAATATGAGGTTTGTCATTTTATAAAACTGGTTTTGTTTTCATCAAAATCTGTATTATTTGAACTGTAAAGCTGTGTTTCTGACATGGAGTGACTGGTTTTTCAGATCCTGTTGTGTGATTTATCAGTACAGTGGAGTTCTCAACTTATCAATACAGTCTTATCTATACAGTGGAGTGTGTGTAGTTGCTGCTCATCAGGTCACACACGCAGACAGAGATTCAGCTTTACTGTGTTCCTGCTTCTGACGGGTTTAGTGTGAGTGTGATGTGATGATCTTTCAGGTTTCATGACCAGTTCGTGCGTTCAGTGGCTGTGCAGCGTTTCCAGCAGATGTGTGACAGTCAACTGGAGGAGTTTCTGCCACAACTGGTGCAGGTGAGACACACACACCTGTAAACACACATCTGAGACGCACACACATGCCTGTAAACACACATCTGAGACGCACACACACGCCTGTAAACACACATCTGAGACGCACACACACGCCTGTAAACACACATCTGAGACGCACACACATGCCTGTAAACACACATCTGAGACGCGCACACACACACGCCTGTAAACACACATCTGAGACGCACACACATGCCTGTAAACACACATCTGAGACGCACACACACGCCTGTAAACACACATCTGAGATGCGCACACACACATGCCTGTAAATACACATCTGAGACGCGCACACACGCCTGTAAACACACATCTGAGACGCACACACATGCCTGTAAACACACATCTGAGACGCACACACACGCCTGTAAACACACATCTGAGACGCATACACACGCCTGTAAACACACATCTGAGACGCACACACATGCCTGTAAACACACATCTGAGACGCACACACACGCCTGTAAACACACATCTGAGACGCACTCACACACACCAGTAAACACACATCTGAGACGCGCACACACACACACACACGCCTGATCAGTGTTGTAGTTGTGAATCCTGATGTGTGTGTTCCTCCTCAGGCTCTGAAGACGGAGTGGGACTCTGACGGGCCGCTGGTGTCGCTGCTACTCTCCAGATCCCTGCGCTGTATCCGTATCGCTCAGCAGCTGTACTGGTGCGGGAACACACACACACACACACACACACACACACTTCTTGCTTTGCTTGCTTGCTTGTAGTTGTCCATCAAATCCGATGATGACGTCCACTTTCGTCTTTTAACGGTGAGTTTTCTGATGGCTGAATAATCCTATTTTGGATCCACATATTCAATTGCAGGTCGGACATATATACATGGTATTGGTGTTACTGGTATTTATGGGAGTGTTTCTCCTGAGCCTTCTTTGTTGTCTCCTGACTGTCCTTTCCTCCTCCAGTGCTTGGGTCCCATCTGGACATAGCTGCCGCCAGATGTTCTCCAGGTCCCCAGGGTTTATTTTGCACTTCTTTAGCACTGTCTTCAATTGGTCTTTGAAGCGCTTCTTCTGTCCTCCAGCAGAGCGCTGGCCGTGTTGTAGCTGGCCATATAGCACTCTGCGGGGCAGACGGTTGTAGGGCATCCTTATGACATGCCCCAACCAGCGCAGTTGGTGCTGGGTGATTGTGGCCTCTATACTCTTGCAACCTGCTCTTCTGAGGATCTCAGTGTGAGGCACTCTGTCATGCCAAGTGATTCCCAGGATGCGCTGGAGACAGCAGATGTGGAAGTGTTCCAGGGACTTGATGTGGCGGCTGTAAGTAACCCAAGCTTCACAGCTGTAGAGGAGGGTGGTGATGCAGACCGCTTGGTAGAAGCAGATTTTTGTGTTGAGATGAAGGTTCTTATTCTGAAAAACCCGCCGCCGGAGTCTTCCAAAGGCAGCTGGTGCTTGTTTGATTCTGTTCTGGACCTCACTGTCAGTGCTATTGTCTTCAGAGATAATGCTCCCCAGGTATTTGAATGATGGAACAACCAACAGTTTGTCACCTGCAACAGAGAAGATGGGTGGTGCGGGTGGGAGTGTTTGCACTCCACTGGCAGATTATCACTGTTTTGGCAGTGCTGATGGTCAACCCCATCCTGCTATATGCCCTCACTGCTGCATCTAAGACACACTGGAGGTCTTGTGAAGAGTGAGATACAAGAGCGCTGTCATCAGCATACTGCAGCTCAAGGATCCTCACTCTGTGCAGTTTGGTGGTTGCCTGCAGTCTCCTGATATTAAAGAGGTTACCGTCCAGCCTGTACGCTACTGTCACCCCACTGTTGTCTTCAGTCTCCTTGTGGAGAAGCTGGGTGACACATATGAGGAAGATGTTAAAAAGCACTGGTGCCAGTACACACCCCTGCCTTACCCCTGTGCGCACAGGGAAAGGGCTTGACTGTTGACCTCCTATTATCACCCTACCAGTCATTCCATCATGAAACTGACGGAGGATGTTGACAAACTTAGTGGGGCATCCGAACCGGAGGAGGACTTCCCACAAGAGATCTCTCTGCTCATTGTCGAAGGCTTTGGAGAGGTCGACAAAAGCCATAAACAGATCTTTATGTTGCTCCCTGCACTTTTCCTGGAGTTGCCAGGTTGTGAAGACCATGTCGACTGTACTCCTGTTCCTTCTAAACCCGCACTGTGACTCGGGTAGCATAGACTCTGTGATGTCATTGATCAGTCTTTAAAGCATCACCTTGGCCAGGACCTTACCTGCCACAGCAAGAAGTGATATGCCCCTATGGTTATCACAAATAGCCCTATCCCCTTTGCTTTTATATATGGTGACAATACTAGCATCCCTCCAATGCTGTGGGATGAATTCATCAGCCCAAACCTTGGTGATGTAATGGTGTAGTGTTCTTGTGCAGAGATACCCTCCTTGTTTTAGCAGTTCTGCAGGAATATTGTCAGAGCCTGGAGACTTGTTGCACTTCAGGGAGTGGACAGCTGTCAGAACCTCCAGGAAAGTTGGAGGATGGCTAAGGTTGTCAATGGGGGAAATTCAGGAAGTTCATCCAGGATGGTGTAGTCTAAATGTTCAGCCCACCTCTCCAGGATGCTATTCGGGTCTTTCAGGACTTTGAGCCCATCTGCTGTTTTCAGGGGAGTGATGCAGTGACTTCTTGGGCCATAAATGGATTTGACTGGATTGTAAAAGTTGTGCATGTCATTTCTGTCAGCGAATGACTGAATTTCATGAGCCTTCTCCATCCACCACTTGTTCTGTAAGTTCCGCAGAGTTCTCTGCACTTCCCGACGATATTTTTGCCATTGCTGTCTGGCGGTGCTGGATAAGGGTTTTTCAGGCTTTTCTGATATGCTTTGTGCATGTTGCTTGGTCATGATCATGCGGTGATCTGTCCAGCATTCCTCACCTCTCATGGCCCGGGTTATGAGAACATCTCTGATGTCACAACGTCTGACGATGACATAATCAATCAGGTGCCAATGTTTGGAGCGTGGGTGCATCCATGATGTTTTGTATTTGTATTGTGTGTGTGACTGTGTCTGTGAGTGCGTGTGTGTGCGTGTGTGTGTGTGTGTGTGTGTGTGTGTGTAGGCTGCTGGTGGACGCTCTGGAGGACTGGCTCTATAAGAGCTGGATCAGTAAGGTTCTGTCGGCGCGTGTGTGTGTGTGTGTGTGTGTGTGTGTGTGTGTGTGTGTGTGTGTGTGTGTGTAGGCTGCTGGTGGACGCTCTGGAGGACTGGCTCTATAAGAGCTGGATCAGTAAGGTTCTGTCGGCTCGTGTGTGTGTGTGTGTGTGTGTGTGTGTGTGTGTGTGTGCAGGCTGCTGGTGGACGCTCTGGAGGACTGGCTCTATAAGAGCTGGATCAGTAAGGTTCTGTCGGCGCGTGTGTGTGTGTGTGTGTGTGTGTGTGTGTGTGTGCAGGCTGCTGGTGGACGCTCTGGAGGACTGGCTCTATAAGAGCTGGATCAGTAAGGTTCTGTCGGCGCTGATGTGTGTGTGTGTGTGTGTGCAGGCTGCTGGTGGACGCTCTGGAGGACTGGCTCTATAAGAGCTGGATCAGTAAGGTTCTGTCGGCGCTGATGTGTGTGTGTGTGTGTGTGTGTGTGTGTGCAGGCTGCTGGTGGACGCTCTGGAGGACTGGCTCTATAAGAGCTGGATCAGTAAGGTTCTGTCGGCGCTGATGTGTGTGTGTGTGTGTGTGTGTGTGTGTGTGCAGGCTGCTGGTGGACGCTCTGGAGGACTGGCTCTATAAGAGCTGGATCAGTAAGGTTCTGTCGGCGCTGGTGTGTGTGTGTGTGTGTGTGTGTGTGTGTGTGTGTGTGTGTGTGTGTGTGTGTGTGTGCAGGCTGCTGGTGGACGCTCTGGAGGACTGGCTCTATAAGAGCTGGATCAGTAAGGTTCTGTCGGCGCTGATGTGTGTGTGTGTGTGTGTGTGTGTGTGTGCAGGCTGCTGGTGGACGCTCTGGAGGACTGGCTCTATAAGAGCTGGATCAGTAAGGTTCTGTCGGCGCTGAAGCACTGCTGTGGACGTGCGCTGAGACTCGAGCTGGAGCGGGAGAGTCGACTGATGGATCTGCTCACACACCTGGCCCAGAGAATACACACTGCGGACAAACACAAGAGAAAGGTGTGAGCTGGAACACACAGTAGCTGTAACATACACACACACCCCGGTTTAGTGCTGAAGTGTCGTGTCTGTGCAGGATGTGTTTCGCAGAGAGCGATGGAAGATTGCCAGCTTTTTCTCCGAGGGTCTGTCCTGCAGGCTTCCGCTAGACCCGGCGGTCGAGGTCAAGGGAGTGAACATCGAGGTAAAGTCAGTAAACATCCGTGAGATTTACAGACGCAGGGTTTCAGACAGTACGAGTTCAGAGGTCAAACCCTGTGCATATGTTCTGTCTTTTACTGAACTTTAATCATTCAATAATCTCTGATACTTTACAATCTTTAATCAGTAATGAACTTTTCTCCTTGTTGTTTTGTATGTCAGTAAAATATTGTTAAAAAAAAAAAAAGGATGATCTTGCATCTGCTCAATATGATGATGAGGATGAATTATTACACTTGGAATCTCCCGTCTCTGTCGTGCCGTTCTGTCCTCGAACACTATCTGGAGAATGTTGTGATCTGTAGAAATGTCAGATCTTGTGAAACGATCAGTGAAAATCAAGTTTTTTTTGGTCAATTTAACAAGTGAAATCTCTGCTACGATGCAGCATAACTGAGCAAACATGACTTATGTTTTCTAATAATTTAGTCATAAATGGAAGATTTGAGATGGATCTGTACTTTCCCAGTTCAATAAGATCCAGTTGTGAAGGGGTTTCCCAGCGAACAAAAACATGTTCTAAGAATGTTTTGCTAATGTTCATATAAAAGATTTTTCTGAATGTTCTGAAACAAGAAGAAACATTTAACATTTAAACATTAAACGAACATCAACTAAAACATTTCTGAAAAAGCGCTCCATGAACGATGTATAAATAATGTTTAGAGAACATGGCCAGATAACTGAATTAATGTTCTATTAATGTTACTGGAAGAACGTTTGTTCATAACTTTGAGAGAACGTTCCCGGTTCGCTGAGGTTAATATCCGGCATGTTCTCTGGATGTGAGCTAGAGATACGGAGGATCTGACCGTGTCAATGCCGTTGCTGAACTATAGGATCTGTGAGTGTTAGTGACGTAGTGTTTGTTTTGTGTGAATCATAAGAAACCCTGTGTGTCTCTCAGGCTTTTAAGGTTTATAACTCAAACGCAGCTCCTGTGGAAGTGTCCTTCATCACCGCCGACCCGCTGGGACGAAACTACAGCGTCATCTGCAAGGTATGAGGGTCTTCAGCAGTTTCAGTCCGGCTGAGCGGAGTGTGTGTGTGTGTGCTGTTGTTTCAGTCGTCTGAACGGAGTGTGTGTGTGTGTGTGCTGTTGTTTCAGTCCGGCTGAGCGGAGTGAGTGTGTGTGTGTGTGTGTGTGTGTGTGTGTGTGCTGTTGTTTCAGTCCGGCTGAGCGGAGTGTGTGTGTGTTTGTGTGCTGTTGTTTCAGTCATCTGAGCGGAGTGTGTGTGTGTGTGCTGTTGTTTCAGTCCGGCTGAGCGGAGTGAGTGAGTGTGTGTGTGTGTGTGTGTGTGTGTGTGTGTGTGTGTGTGCTGTTGTTTCAGTCCAGCTGAGCGGAGTGTGTGTGCTGTTGTTTCAGTCCGGCTGAGCGGAGTGTGTGTGTGTGTGTGTGTGTGTGTGTGTGTGTGTGGTTCAGAGCGGAGAGAACCTGCGGCAGGACATGCTGGTGCTGCAGATCGTGCGTCTCCTGGACCGCATGTGGAGGCTCGAGCGGCTGGATATGCGCATGGTCACATACAGATGCCTTTCTGCTGGCAGAGATCGAGGTCAGTCTGTGTGAGAGTGTGTGTGAGATCAAGGTCAGTCTGTTATAATCATACTGATGTATTACATCCTTTACTCAGTTTATGGCATTAGTTCTTTAGATTCTTGTCAAATATTTTATTTAGGTTTGTGTTCAGTCAATGCAGAAGCAGGTATTCAGAGTAAACCTGACTGAATCTGACGAACACGCTGTGTCTCTTTCACTCCTTTGCTACAGATTCACACACACTCCAGTTATCTGCAGTGTATTGAATATCAACAGTGTTCTGAGTATGGGTATGAGTGTTATGGGTATGAGTATGAGTGTTATGGGTATGGGTATGAGTGGTTATGGGTATGAGTGTTCTTAGTATGAGTGTATGAGTGTGTGAGTATTAGTGTGTGAGTGTGTGTGAGTATGAGTCTGAGTATAAGTGTTATGGGTATGAGTGTTCTGTGTGAGTATGAGTGTGTGAGTATGAGTGTGTGAGTATGAGTGTGTGAGTATGAGTGTGTGAGTATGAGTGTGTGAGTATGAGTGTGTGAGTATGAGTGTTTTGAGTATGAGTGTTTTGAGTATGAGTGTTTTGAGTATGAGTGTTTTGAGTATGAGTGTTTTGAGTATGCGTGTATGAGTATGCGTGTATGAGTATGCGTGTATGAGTATGCGTGTATGAGTATGCGTGTATGAGTATGCGTGTATGAGTATGCGTGTATGAGTATGCGTGTATGAGTATGCGTGTATGAGTATGCGTGTATGAGTATGCGTGTATGAGTATGCGTGTATGAGTATGCGTGTATTGAGTATGCGTGTATTGAGTATGCGTGTATTGAGTATGCGTGTTTTGAGTATGCGTGTATGAGTATGCGTGTATGAGTATGCGTGTATGAGTATGCGTGTATGAGTATGCGTGTATGAGTATGCGTGTATGAGTATGCGTGTATGAGTATGCGTGTATGAGTATGCGTGTATGAGTATGCGTGTATGAGTATGCGTGTGCGAGTATGCGTGTGCGAGTATGCGTGTGCGAGTATGCGTGTGCGAGTATGCGTGTGCGAGTATGCGTGTGCGAGTATGCGTGTGCGAGTATGCGTGTGCGAGTATGCGTGTGCGAGTATGCGTGTGCGAGTATGCGTGTGCGAGTATGCGTGTGCGAGTATGCGTGTGCGAGTATGCGTGTGCGAGTATGCGTGTGCGAGTATGCGTGTGCGAGTATGCGTGTGCGAGTATGCGTGTGCGAGTATGCGTGTGCGAGTATGCGTGTGCGAGTATGCGTGTGCGAGTATGCGTGTGCGAGTATGCGTGTGCGAGTATGCGTGTGCGAGTATGCGTGTGCGAGTATGCGTGTGCGAGTATGCGTGTGCGAGTATGCGTGTGCGAGTATGCGTGTGCGAGTATGCGTGTGCGAGTATGCGTGTGCGAGTATGCGTGTGCGAGTATGCGTGTGCGAGTATGAGAATGAGTGTATGAGTGTTTTGAGTATGAGTGTTTTGAGTATGAGTGTTTTGAGTATGAGTGTTTTGAGTATGAGTGTTTTGAGTATGAGTGTTTTGAGTATGAGTGTTTTGAGTATGAGTGTTTTGAGTATGCGTGTTTTGAGTATGCGTGTATGAGTATGCGTGTGCGAGTATGCGTGTGCGAGTATGCGTGTGCGAGTATGCGTGTGCGAGTATGAGAATGAGTGTATGAGTGTTTTGAGTATGAGTGTTTTGAGTATGAGTGTTTTGAGTATGAGTGTTTTGAGTATGAGTGTTTTGAGTATGAGTGTTTTGAGTATGAGTGTTTTGAGTATGAGTGTTTTGAGTATGAGTGTTTTGAGTATGAGTGTTTTGAGTATGCGTGTTTTGAGTATGCGTGTATGAGTATGCGTGTACGAGTATGCGTGTACGAGTATGCGTGTACGAGTATGCGTGTACGAGTATGCGTGTACGAGTATGCGTGTGCGAGTATGCGTGTACGAGTATGCGTGTACGAGTATGCTTGTGCGAGTATGAGAATGAGTGTATGAGTGTTTTGAGTATGAGTGTTTTGAGTATGAGTGTTTTGAGTATGAGTGTTTTGAGTATGAGTGTTTTGAGTATGAGTGTTTTGAGTATGAGTGTTTTGAGTATGCGTGTACGAGTATGCGTGTACGAGTATGCGTGTACGAGTATGCGTGTACGAGTATGCGTGTACGAGTATGCGTGTACGAGTATGCGTGTACGAGTATGCTTGTGCGAGTATGAGAATGAGTGTATGAGTGTTTTGAGTATGAGTGTTTTGAGTATGAGTGTTTTGAGTATGAGTGTTTTGAGTATGAGTGTTTTGAGTATGAGTGTTTTGAGTATGCGTGTTTTGAGTATGCGTGTATGAGTATGCGTGTATGAGTATGCGTGTATGAGTATGCGTGTATGAGTATGCGTGTATGAGTATGCGTGTATGAGTATGCGTGTATGAGTATGCGTGTATGAGTATGCGTGTATGAGTATGCGTGTGCGAGTATGCGTGTGCGAGTATGCGTGTGCGAGTATGCGTGTGCGAGTATGCGTGTGCGAGTATGCGTGTGCGAGTATGCGTGTGCGAGTATGCGTGTGCGAGTATGCGTGTGCGAGTATGCGTGTGCGAGTATGCGTGTGCGAGTATGCGTGTGCGAGTATGCGTGTGCGAGTATGCGTGTGCGAGTATGCGTGTGCGAGTATGCGTGTGCGAGTATGCGTGTGCGAGTATGCGTGTGCGAGTATGCGTGTGCGAGTATGCGTGTGCGAGTATGCGTGTGCGAGTATGCGTGTGCGAGTATGCGTGTGCGAGTATGCGTGTGCGAGTATGCGTGTGCGAGTATGCGTGTGCGAGTATGCGTGTGCGAGTATGCGTGTGCGAGTATGCTTGTGCGAGTATGCTTGTGCGAGTATGAGAATGAGTGTATGAGTGTTTTGAGTATGAGTGTTTTGAGTATGAGTGTTTTGAGTATGAGTGTTTTGAGTATGAGTGTTTTGAGTATGAGTGTTTTGAGTATGCGTGTTTTGAGTATGCGTGTATGAGTATGCGTGTACGAGTATGCGTGTACGAGTATGCGTGTACGAGTATGCGTGTACGAGTATGCGTGTACGAGTATGCGTGTACGAGTATGCGTGTACGAGTATGCGTGTACGAGTATGCGTGTACGAGTATGCTTGTGCGAGTATGAGAATGAGTGTATGAGTGTTTTGAGTATGAGTGTTTTGAGTATGCGTGTTTTGAGTATGCGTGTATGAGTATGCGTGTATGAGTATGCGTGTACGAGTATGCGTGTACGAGTATGCGTGTACGAGTATGCGTGTACGAGTATGCGTGTACGAGTATGCGTGTACGAGTATGCGTGTACGAGTATGCGTGTACGAGTATGCTTGTGCGAGTATGAGAATGAGTGTATGAGTGTTTTGAGTATGAGTGTTTTGAGTATGAGTGTTTTGAGTATGAGTGTTTTGAGTATGAGTGTTTTGAGTATGAGTGTTTTGAGTATGAGTGTTTTGAGTATGTGTTTTGAGTATGAGTGTTTTGAGTATGAGTGTTTTGAGTATGAGTGTTTTGAGTATGCGTGTTTTGAGTATGCGTGTATGAGTATGCGTGTATGAGTATGCGTGTATGAGTATGCGTGTATGAGTATGCGTGTATGAGTATGCGTGTATGAGTATGCGTGTGCGAGTATGCGTGTGCGAGTATGCGTGTGCGAGTATGCGTGTGCGAGTATGCGTGTGCGAGTATGCGTGTGCGAGTATGCGTGTGCGAGTATGCGTGTGCGAGTATGCGTGTGCGAGTATGCGTGTGCGAGTATGCGTGTGCGAGTATGCGTGTGCGAGTATGCGTGTGCGAGTATGCGTGTGCGAGTATGCGTGTGCGAGTATGCGTGTGCGAGTATGCGTGTGCGAGTATGCGTGTGCGAGTATGCGTGTGCGAGTATGCGTGTGCGAGTATGCGTGTGCGAGTATGAGTGTTTTGAGTATGAGTGTTTTGAGTATGAGTGTTTTGAGTATGAGTGTTTTGAGTATGAGTGTTTTGAGTATGAGTGTTTTGAGTATGCGTGTTTTGAGTATGCGTGTATGAGTATGCGTGTACGAGTATGCGTGTACGAGTATGCGTGTACGAGTATGCGTGTACGAGTATGCGTGTACGAGTATGCGTGTACGAGTATGCGTGTACGAGTATGCGTGTACGAGTATGCGTGTACGAGTATGCGTGTACGAGTATGCGTGTACGAGTATGCGTGTACGAGTATGCGTGTACGAGTATGCTTGTGCGAGTATGAGAATGAGTGTATGAGTGTTTTGAGTATGTGTTTTGAGTATGAGTGTTTTGAGTATGAGTGTTTTGAGTATGAGTGTTTTGAGTATGAGTGTTTTGAGTATGAGTGTTTTGAGTATGAGTGTTTTGAGTATGAGTGTTTTGAGTATGAGTGTTTTGAGTATGCGTGTTTTGAGTATGCGTGTACGAGTATGCGTGTACGAGTATGCGTGTACGAGTATGCGTGTACGAGTATGCGTGTACGAGTATGCGTGTACGAGTATGCGTGTACGAGTATGCGTGTACGAGTATGCGTGTACGAGTATGCGTGTACGAGTATGCGTGTACGAGTATGCGTGTACGAGTATGCGTGTACGAGTATGCGTGTACGAGTATGCTTGTGCGAGTATGAGAATGAGTGTATGAGTGTTTTGAGTATGAGTGTTTTGAGTATGTGTTTTGAGTATGAGTGTTTTGAGTATGAGTGTTTTGAGTATGAGTGTTTTGAGTATGAGTGTTTTGAGTATGCGTGTTTTGAGTATGCGTGTATGAGTATGCGTGTATGAGTATGCGTGTATGAGTATGCGTGTATGAGTATGCGTGTATGAGTATGCGTGTATGAGTATGCGTGTGCGAGTATGCGTGTGCGAGTATGCGTGTGCGAGTATGCGTGTGCGAGTATGCGTGTGCGAGTATGCGTGTGCGAGTATGCGTGTACGAGTATGCGTGTACGAGTATGCGTGTACGAGTATGCGTGTACGAGTATGCGTGTACGAGTATGCGTGTACGAGTATGCGTGTACGAGTATGCGTGTACGAGTATGCGTGTACGAGTATGCGTGTACGAGTATGCTTGTGCGAGTATGAGAATGAGTGTATGAGTGTTTTGAGTATGAGTGTTTTGAGTATGTGTTTTGAGTATGAGTGTTTTGAGTATGAGTGTTTTGAGTATGAGTGTTTTGAGTATGAGTGTTTTGAGTATGCGTGTTTTGAGTATGCGTGTATGAGTATGCGTGTATGAGTATGCGTGTATGAGTATGCGTGTATGAGTATGCGTGTGCGAGTATGCGTGTGCGAGTATGCGTGTGCGAGTATGCGTGTGCGAGTATGCGTGTGCGAGTATGCGTGTGCGAGTATGCGTGTGCGAGTATGCGTGTGCGAGTATGCGTGTGCGAGTATGCGTGTGCGAGTATGCGTGTGCGAGTATGCGTGTGCGAGTATGCGTGTGCGAGTATGCGTGTGCGAGTATGCGTGTGCGAGTATGCGTGTGCGAGTATGCGTGTGCGAGTATGCGTGTGCGAGTATGCGTGTGCGAGTATGCGTGTGCGAGTATGCGTGTGCGAGTATGCGTGTGCGAGTATGCGTGTGCGAGTATGCGTGTGCGAGTATGCGTGTGCGAGTATGCGTGTGCGAGTATGCGTGTGCGAGTATGCGTGTGCGAGTATGCGTGTGCGAGTATGCGTGTGCGAGTATGAGAATGAGTGTATGAGTGTTTTGAGTATGAGTGTTTTGAGTATGAGTGTTTTGAGTATGAGTGTTTTGAGTATGAGTGTTTTGAGTATGAGTGTTTTGAGTATGAGTGTTTTGAGTATGAGTGTTTTGAGTATGCGTGTTTTGAGTATGCGTGTACGAGTATGCGTGTACGAGTATGCGTGTGCGAGTATGCGTGTGCGAGTATGCGTGTGCGAGTATGCGTGTGCGAGTATGCGTGTGCGAGTATGCGTGTGCGAGTATGCGTGTGCGAGTATGCTTGTGCGAGTATGAGAATGAGTGTATGAGTGTTTTGAGTATGAGTGTTTTGAGTATGAGTGTTTTGAGTATGAGTGTTTTGAGTATGAGTGTTTTGAGTATGAGTGTTTTGAGTATGAGTGTTTTGAGTATGAGTGTTTTGAGTATGCGTGTTTTGAGTATGCGTGTACGAGTATGCGTGTACGAGTATGCGTGTACGAGTATGCGTGTACGAGTATGCGTGTACGAGTATGCGTGTACGAGTATGCGTGTACGAGTATGCGTGTACGAGTATGCGTGTACGAGTATGCGTGTACGAGTATGCGTGTACGAGTATGCTTGTGCGAGTATGAGAATGAGTGTATGAGTGTTTTGAGTATGAGTGTTTTGAGTATGTGTTTTGAGTATGAGTGTTTTGAGTATGAGTGTTTTGAGTATGAGTGTTTTGAGTATGCGTGTTTTGAGTATGCGTGTATGAGTATGCGTGTATGAGTATGCGTGTATGAGTATGCGTGTATGAGTATGCGTGTATGAGTATGCGTGTGCGAGTATGCGTGTGCGAGTATGCGTGTGCGAGTATGCGTGTGCGAGTATGCGTGTGCGAGTATGCGTGTGCGAGTATGCGTGTGCGAGTATGCGTGTGCGAGTATGCGTGTGCGAGTATGCGTGTGCGAGTATGCGTGTGCGAGTATGCGTGTGCGAGTATGCGTGTGCGAGTATGCGTGTGCGAGTATGCGTGTGCGAGTATGCGTGTGCGAGTATGCGTGTGCGAGTATGCGTGTGCGAGTATGCGTGTGCGAGTATGCGTGTGCGAGTATGCGTGTGCGAGTATGCGTGTGCGAGTATGCGTGTGCGAGTATGCGTGTGCGAGTATGCGTGTGCGAGTATGCGTGTGCGAGTATGCGTGTGCGAGTATGCGTGTGCGAGTATGCGTGTGCGAGTATGCGTGTGCGAGTATGCGTGTGCGAGTATGCGTGTGCGAGTATGCGTGTGCGAGTATGCGTGTGCGAGTATGCGTGTGCGAGTATGCGTGTGCGAGTATGCGTGTGCGAGTATGCGTGTGCGAGTATGCGTGTGCGAGTATGCGTGTGCGAGTATGCGTGTGCGAGTATGCGTGTGCGAGTATGCGTGTGCGAGTATGCGTGTGCGAGTATGCGTGTGCGAGTATGCGTGTGCGAGTATGCGTGTGCGAGTATGCGAATGAGTGTATGAGTGTTTTGAGTATGAGTGTTTTGAGTATGAGTGTTTTGAGTATGAGTGTTTTGAGTATGAGTGTTTTGAGTATGAGTGTTTTGAGTATGAGTGTTTTGAGTATGAGTGTTTTGAGTGAGTGTTTTGAGTATGAGTGTGTGAGTATGAGTATGAGTGTTTTGAGTATGAGTGTTTTGAGTATGCGTGTATGAGTATAAATGAGTATGAGTGTGCGAGTATGAGTATGAGTGTTTTGAGTATGAGTGTTTTGAGTATGAGTGTTTTGAGTATGAGTGTTTTGAGTATGAGTGTTTTGAGTATGAGTGTTTTGAGTATGAGTGTTTTGAGTATGAGTGTTTTGAGTATGAGTGTTTTGAGTATGAGTGTTTTGAGTATGAGTGTTTTGAGTATGAGTGTTTTGAGTATGAGTGTTTTGAGTATGAGTGTTTTGAGTGAGTGTTTTGAGTATGAGTGTGTGAGTATAAATGAGTATGAGTGTGCGAGTATGAGTATGAGTGTTTTGAGTATGAGTGTTTTGAGTATGAGTGTTTTGAGTATGCGTGTATGAGTATAAATGAGTATGAGTGTGCGAGTATGAGTATGAGTGTTTTGAGTATGAGTGTTTTGAGTATGAGTGTTTTGAGTATGAGTGTTTTGAGTATGAGTGTTTTGAGTATGAGTGTTTTGAGTATGAGTGTTTTGAGTATGAGTGTTTTGAGTGAGTGTTTTGAGTATGAGTGTGTGAGTATAAATGAGTATGAGTGTGCGAGTATGAGTATGAGTGTTTTGAGTATGAGTGTTTTGAGTATGAGTGTTTTGAGTATGCGTGTATGAGTATAAATGAGTATGAGTGTGCGAGTATGAGTATGAGTGTTTTGAGTATGCGTGTATGAGTATGCGTGTGCGAGTATGCGTGTGCGAGTATGCGTGTGCGAGTATGCGTGTGCGAGTATGCGTGTGCGAGTATGCGTGTGCGAGTATGCGTGTGCGAGTATGCGTGTGCGAGTATGAGAATGAGTGTATGAGTGTTTTGAGTATGAGTGTTTTGAGTATGAGTGTTTTGAGTATGAGTGTTTTGAGTATGAGTGTTTTGAGTATGAGTGTTTTGAGTATGAGTGTTTTGAGTATGCGTGTATGAGTATGAGTGTGTGAGTATAAATGAGTATGAGTGTGCGAGTATGAGAATGAGTGTATGAGTATGAGTGTTTTGAGTATGAGTGTTTTGAGTATGAGTGTTTTGAGTATGAGTGTTTTGAGTATGCGTGTATGAGTATAAATGAGTATGAGTGTGCGAGTATGAGTATGAGTGTTTTGAGTATGCGTGTATGAGTATGCGTGTATGAGTATGCGTGTATGAGTATGCGTGTATGAGTATGCTTGTGCGAGTATGAGAATGAGTGTATGAGTGTTTTGAGTATGAGTGTGCGAGTATGAGAATGAGTGTTTTGAGTTTGAGTGTTCTGAGTATGCGTGTATGAGTATGAGTGTGCGAGTATGAGAATGAGTGTATGAGTATGAGTGTTTTGAGTATGAGTGTTTTGAGTATGAGTGTTTTGAGTATGAGTGTTTTGAGTATGAGTGTTTTGAGTATGGGTGTTTTGAGTATGAGTGTTTTGAGTATGAGTGTTTTGAGTATGCGTGTATGAGTATAAATGAGTATGAGTGTGCGAGTATGAGTATGAGTGTTCTGAGTATGCGTGTATGAGTATAAATGAGTATGAGTGTGCGAGTATGAGTATGAGTGTTCTGAGTATGCGTGTATGAGTATAAATGAGTATGAGTGTGCGAGTATGAGTGAGTGTTTTGAGTATGCGTGTATGAGTATGCGTGTATGAGTATGCGTGTATGAGTATGCGTGTATGAGTATGCTTGTGCGAGTATGAGAATGAGTGTATGAGTGTTTTGAGTATGAGTGTGCGAGTATGAGAATGAGTGTTTTGAGTTTGAGTGTTCTGAGTATGCGTGTATGAGTATGCGTGTATGAGTATGCGTGTATGAGTATGCGTGTATGAGTATGCGTGTATGAGTATGCGTGTATGAGTATGCTTGTGCGAGTATGAGAATGAGTGTATGAGTGTTTTGAGTATGAGTGTGCGAGTATGAGAATGAGTGTTTTGAGTTTGAGTGTTCTGAGTATGCGTGTATGAGTATGAGTGTGCGAGTATGAGAATGAGTGTATGAGTATGAGTGTTTTGAGTATGAGTATGAGTGTTTTGAGTATGAGTGTTTTGAGTATGAGTGTATGAGTGTTTTGAGTATGAGTGTTTTGAGTATGAGTGTTTTGAGTATGAGAATGAGTGTATGAGTGTTTTGAGTATGAGTGTGCGAGTATGAGAATGAGTGTTTTGAGTTTGAGTGTTCTGAGTATGCGTGTATGAGTATGAGTGTGCGAGTATGAGAATGAGTGTATGAGTATGAGTGTTTTGAGTATGAGTATGAGTGTTTTGAGTATGAGTGTTTTGAGTATGAGTGTTTTGAGTATGAGTGTTTTGAGTATGAGTGTATGAGTGTTTTGAGTATGAGTGTTTTGAGTATGAGTGTTTTGAGTATGAGTGTATGAGTGTTTTGAGTATGAGTGTTCTGAGTATGAGTGTTTTGAGTATGAGTGTTTTGAGTATGAGTGTTTTGAGTATGCGTGTATGAGTATGAGTGTGTGAGTATAAATGAGTATGTGTGCGAGTATGAGAATGAGTGTATGAGTATGAGTGTTTTGAGTATGAGTGTATGAGTATAAATGAGTGAGTGTGCGAGTATGAGTATGAGTGTTTTGAGTATGCGTGTATGAGTATGCGTGTATGAGTATGCGTGTATGAGTATGAGTGTGTGAGTATAAATGAGTATGAGTGTGCGAGTATGAGAATGAGTGTATGAGTATGAGTGTTTTGAGTATGAGTGTTTTGAGTATGAGTGTTTTGAGTATGAGTGTTTTGAGTATGAGTGTTTTGAGTATGAGTGTTTTGAGTATGAGTGTTTTGAGTATGCGTGTATGAGTATAAATGAGTATGAGTGTGCGAGTATGAGTATGAGTGTTTTGAGTATGCGTGTATGGGTATGCGTGTATGAGTATGCGTGTATGAGTATGCGTGTATGAGTATGCTTGTGCGAGTATGAGAATGAGTGTATGAGTGTTTTGAGTATGAGTGTGCGAGTATGAGAATGAGTGTTTTGAGTTTGAGTGTTCTGAGTATGCGTGTATGAGTATGAGTGTGCGAGTATGAGAATGAGTGTATGAGTATGAGTGTTTTGAGTATGAGTGTTTTGAGTATGAGTGTTTTGAGTATGAGTGTTTTGAGTATGGGTGTTTTGAGTATGAGTGTTTTGAGTATGAGTGTTTTGAGTATGAGTGTTTTGAGTATGAGTGTTTTGAGTATGAGTGTTTTGAGTATGAGTGTTTTGAGTATGCGTGTATGAGTATAAATGAGTATGAGTGTGCGAGTATGAGTATGAGTGTTTTGAGTATGCGTGTATGAGTATGCGTGTATGAGTATGCGTGTATGAGTATGCGTGTATGAGTATGCTTGTGCGAGTATGAGAATGAGTGTATGAGTGTTTTGAGTATGAGTGTGCGAGTATGAGAATGAGTGTTTTGAGTTTGAGTGTTCTGAGTATGCGTGTATGAGTATGAGTGTGCGAGTATGAGAATGAGTGTTTGAGTATGCGTGTATGAGTATGCGTGTATGAGTATGCGTGTATGAGTATGCGTGTGCGAGTATGAGAATGAGTGTATGAGTGTTTTGAGTATGAGTGTTTTGAGTATGCGTGTATGAGTATGAGTGTGTGAGTATAAATGAGTATGTGTGCGAGTATGAGAATGAGTGTATGAGTATGAGTGTTTTGAGTATGAGTGTATGAGTATAAATGAGTGAGTGTGCGAGTATGAGTATGAGTGTTTTGAGTATGCGTGTATGAGTATGCGTGTATGAGTATGAGTGTGTGAGTATAAATGAGTATGAGTGTGCGAGTATGAGAATGAGTGTATGAGTATGAGTGTTTTGAGTATGAGTGTATGAGTATAAATGAGTATGAGTGTGCGAGTATGAGAATGAGTGTATGAGTATGAGTGTTTTGAGTATGAGTGTATGAGTATAAATGAGTATGAGTGTATGAGTATGCGTGTATTGAGTATGCGTGTATTGAGTATGCGTGTATTGAGTATGCGTGTATTGAGTATGCGTGTATTGAGTATGCGTGTATTGAGTATGCGTGTATTGAGTATGCGTGTATTGAGTATGCGTGTATTGAGTATGCGTGTATTGAGTATGCGTGTATTGAGTATGCGTGTATTGAGTATGCGTGTATTGAGTATGAGTGTTCTGAGTATGAGTGTTCTGAGTATGAGTGTTCTGAGTATGAGTGTTCTGAGTATGCGTGTTCTGAGTATGCGTGTTCTGAGTATGCGTGTTCTGAGTATGCGTGTTCTGAGTATGAGTGTTCTGAGTATGAGTGTTCTGAGTATGAGTGTTCTGAGTATGAGTGTTCTGAGTGTTCTGAGTGTTCTGAGTGTTCTGAGTGTTCTGAGTGTTCTGAGTATGAGTGTTCTGAGTATGAGTGTTCTGAGTATGAGTGTTCTGAGTATGAGTGTTCTGAGTATGAGTTTTGAGTATGCGTGTATTGAGTATGCGTGTATTGAGTATGCGTGTATTGAGTATGCGTGTATTGAGTATGCGTGTATTGAGTATGCGTGTATTGAGTATGCGTGTAATTGAGTATGCGTGTATTGAGTATGCGTGTATTGAGTATGCGTGTATTGAGTATGCGTGTATTGAGTATGCGTGTTTTGAGTATGAGTGTTCTGAGTATGAGTGTTCTGAGTATGAGTGTTCTGAGTATGAGTGTTCTGAGTATGAGTGTTCTGAGTATGAGTGTTCTGAGTATGAGTGTTCTGAGTATGAGTGTTCTGAGTGTTCTGAGTGTTCTGAGTATGAGTGTTCTGAGTATGAGTGTTCTGAGTATGAGTGTTCTGAGTATGAGTGTTCTGAGTATGAGTGTTCTGAGTATGCGTGTATGAGTATGAGTGTTCTGAGTATGAGTGTTCTGAGTATGAGTGTTCTGAGTATGCGTGTATGAGTATGAGTGTGTGAGTATAAATATGAGTGTGAGTATGAGAATGAGTGTTCTGAGTATGAGTGTGTGAGAATGGGTGTGAATATGAGTATGTGTGTGAGTATAAATATGAGTGCGAGTATAAATATGAGTGTGAGGAGTATGAGTGTGTGAGTATGAGTGTTTACAACCCTGGCTCTAGGGATGCAACATAAAGGACACAAAAACAGAAATCTGCCAATCAAAAGAAAGTTTATTAAACAAAAAAAGAAAAAGGGGACTGTAGAGACAAAAAACACTGCTACTGCAGGGCTGGCTGCAAGACAAGAGAGGAGAGAGCATGTGTCCTAGATTTAAATGGCTCCCGTCAGGTGACACCAATTAACCAATTAATTGCAGGTGAGCTACCAGGGAAACTGCAATGAAACACAGATTAGAACACTCCCACATAACACTCCCACCCTTAAAATGTTGCTATAGGATAACCTATGTCAAAGTCAACAAGTACATGAAATATAAACAAACACAAGCACTTATGACCTTGATAGAGCATCCGCCAAAACTTTATCCTTCCCACGAATGTGGCGGACTGTAAGGTCAAATCCCTGCAAAAACAGGCTCCATCGCATTAACCTATGCCACTAACCACTAACCATCTATATGGGCGTTGCTTAATAGGGTTAGCTTGACCTACATCAATGTCATGCTCTAGCACATTGGTACAAGATGGAACATCAGAAAACAAGGCCAAATATTGACCAATTAACTGAATAACATAAGAGTGCTCAAAGATTTAGATACGACAAATGAAAGTCTAAATCATTCAGAATTTCAGAATTTGGCAATCTACTCTGAGCAATCTCAGTAACAGCAAGACTTCCTTCTGTCTCTGTAGATGGAGCATTCAGTGTAGCCAAGGCCTTGACCTCCTGTAGATACTGTTTGATTACGGTCAAAGTAAGGCTTGGGTAAATTCACATGGCACATGCAGGTTTTCCTTTTACGATCTGGAGTCTTAACCAAATAGTTACTCGCCAACTTTCCGATCAATGGTATATAGACCACTATATTGAGCCTGAAACGCAGAACCCAGTATTGGTAAGAGCACAAGCACTTGGTCTTCTGAACAAAACACACAATGTTTAGCCTTTCGATCATACCAAGTCTTCATCTTCTCCTGAGCTGCTTTCAAATTTTCTTTGGCCAGTCACAGGCTCAACTAAGCCTGAAACAAAAGTTAGACACATAGTCCAAGAGGTTAATAGGAGTAGAATGCTCAACATCTAACCATTTCTCCTTTACCAGTTTCAAGGGCCCCCTCACAGTGTGGCCAAAACACAAGTTCAGCTGGACTGAAACCAAGGGATTCCTGAACCACCTCTCTAACTGAGAAGAGGAGTCGTGGAATGCCACCATCCCAGTCTCTCTCAAACTCTTTGCAGTAGGTCTACAGCATAGTCTTGAGAGTTTGATGGAATCTCTCAAGTACACCTTGAGGCTCTGGATGATACGCAGATGAAATGTTATGCTGAATATACAACTGCTTTAACACCTGGGAGAAAAGGCGAGACATAAAATTAGACCCTTGATCAGACAGAACAACTCTTGGTAGTCCAAACACTGTGAAAAGCTTAATAAGGGCTTTGGAAATGGCAGGGGCTGTGACCTTTCACAAAGGGACAGCTTTAGGAAATCTTGTGACGGCACACATAATTGTGAGAAGATATTGATTACCTGACTTGGTACGGGGGAGAGGTCCAACACAATCAATCAAAACATGTTCAAATGGCTCTCCAATGGCAGGAATGGGATGTAATGGAGCTGCAGGAATAGACTGGTTAGGTTTGCCTACAACCTGACAAACATAACATGATCTACAATACTGAGCCTCATCGGACCTCACCCCAGGCCAGAAAAAATGCCTTAACACACGATCCAAAGTTTTCCTGACACCCAAGTGACCAGACAGACAATGATCATGGGCAAGATACAATATGTCAGATCGATAAACCTCTGGAACCACCACTTGAAACACACTTCTCCAGTCACCCTCACGTGATATTTTTGGATCTGTCCACTTTCTCATCAAAACACCATCACTAACAAAATAGCCAGAAGCAGCATTTGATAGTACTTCATCGGACACTACATATTCAAACATGGGTGACAAAGTGGGGCCTTGTTTTTGCTAGTATTAACTGTTCACAAGATGGAAACATCTTTCCACCCCATGCCAAGTTCATGTCACCTTGGGCCATGAAAGTATCATAACGTGGAATCACAGATTGACTGTTGGAAGATTTGTCTTCAACTTGCCTCTTAGCAGACATTGCACGAGTAGTTGCACAAACAGGAAAAGTTTCTGGAAATACCAATTCAAGTTCATCTGGACCATCTGACAGTAGAGGTTACTTCAGGGACAGCTAGCACTTTCCCACCAGCTAAATCATTCCCTAGAATAAAGGACACACCATCTATGGGAATCTGGGAACAAAGTGCAGCAACAACATCCCCAGAGATTAAATCTGATTGGAGATTAATGCTATGTAAAGGCATGGACAAAAATCCTCCACCAAAACCTTTGACAATTACCTCTGAACCTTGCGCTGACTTTTCATTGAATGACAAGACATCACGTAAAATCACAGATTGAAAAGCTCCAGTATCTCTCCAGATCTTGATATCTTGCCTGTGTTCAGGGTCAGAAGACAGATACACTAAGCCATCCATCAGAAATGATGATGAGCCAGCTAACTCACCTTTCTTACTGAAGATGTCAGAGGAAGGGCTTAGGATGGCACTTAAGACTTCCTTAAGATGGCACAGGGCTTACAAATGCTACAGTCTTTGGGGATTTCTGTTTCTTACTTAGAACAGGACAATCTGCGATAAGATGGCCTGGTCTCTTACAATAAAAACAAGCCCTTTCTGAAATCAAACCATCATTAGTCATTTTATTGGCAGGTGATGAGGCAAAGGGCACAGACTTTACAAACCGAGACGTATTGTGCTTTATCTGGTCCTGACAAACAGGCTAAGACAAACTCATCTGCCAAGATTGCAGCTTGTTCTAAAGTCACTGCCTTCTGCTGACACTACATCAGGCAGACAATTTTTAAATTCTTCAAGCAAAATGAGTTGTCTAAGATGTTCCTTACTTTCCACCTTCTGAGATGTACACCACCGTTCAAACAAATTCTCCTTCTGTTTTGCAAACTCAACATAAGTGTCGTGGTACAACTTCGAAAGCACTGGCGATAAGCTTCAGGAACCCGCTCATATGCCTTCAATATGGCTGCTTTAACCTCATCATAATTAGCACTCTTCTCAAGGCTTAGAGCGGAATAAGCTTCCTGAGCTTTTCCCACCAAAACACATTGTAAAAGCAAAGTCCACACAGTTCTAGGCCACTTTGATGTGGTTGCCACCCGTTCAAAATGAGAAAAATATCTCTCAACATCTTTCTCAGAAAAAGGAGGTACTAACTTAATATGTCTACCAACATCAAATGGAGAAACATCACCTCTTAGAGTTAAAGCAGCAGCCTTTAATTCCAACTCTTTAAGAGACAGTTCATGTTCAAGATGCATTTGTTTCTCTCTTAATTTTCTATTCTTCTCCCTAGCCTCTTGTTCACTCTCTCTTAATTTTCTATTAACCTCGAGCTGTTTCTCCTGGAAAGCTAGCTCTTTGAGCCTAAGCTCAGTTGCAGCTTCAGACAAAGGAGCAGTCATGGATTGTGGGGAAACCTGCTTAACTTTCAAAATACCATTGTCAATCAAAACACTTCTAATGATTTCCTTCACACTATCCTTCAGTCGCTTCTCACTACTTGTGATGGGAATGTCATAATGAGAGGACAACTGCAAAAGTTGATCCTTTGTGAAAAACTCATGTAATTCTTCTGAAGGTTCCTTTAGGAAGTCTTCTAAAGAAGCCATTACTAAATTCAACACTAACTACACTTAAGTAGTAACACTACTTCCTACACAGAAGTTCAGCTGACACAACAGGTCCAATAGCACACAGCTACAAAAATGACCAATAGCAGCAAAAATGCTCTCAAACGAAGCTTTTAAAGCTTTAAACACAGAAGTAGAGCTAACCCAAACACAGAAACTTACTCACCCCATTCAATCACAAATATCTAAAGGTAATACTGGACATTAGTCTACACTAAAGTCCACAAAGGAACTTCACACAAACACTGCTAACACACTAAAGTTAGGATCATGGACCAAATAAACACAAAAGTGCCTCAAAAATGTTTAACTCGCCTAACTTAAGTATTCCTCTTTCACTTCCATCAAAAAAGTGAGCATGGTTGCTGAGCCCAAACACAATACAAAACACATGAGATACACCGGGATACCTGCCTAACACTTCTTACTCCTATCTATCTTCTGAGGTGTACCGGGCGGGCACAAGGCGACTTTAAAAGCAAAAGCTCAGCAACTGTGGGCCATATAATCAATGGTCACAGTTCTGAAATGCTTACCTCCGACAGAGAACAAGTCTCCACCCAGAATAACCTCTGTGTGTGTGAGTATGAATGTGTGTGTGTTTACTCTTACCAATGGTTTGACTGTATTCAGGTCTGGTGGAAGTGGTACAGGATGCAGTGACTCTGGCAACGATCCATCAGGAATGGGGTTTATCCGGAGCGCTGAGGGAAGACACCTTAGAGAAGTGGTTCCACATGAGGAACAAGACTAAAGAGGACTACGAGAAGGTGACGGATCAGTACTATAGCAAAACTAACCTGTTTATTTCTGCAATCAGTATTTTCAGTTTGAGTGTGAAAATAAGTGTAAATACTTGCGATACTGACGTTGTTTCGAGAGTATCGCTGCTCACTTAAAATATTGATACCAAATGTTTTAACTTGTAATTTTCTTACTGTGAATATTAATGTGCAAAATAAACTAAGTGTGAAAAAATGAATGTACAGCTGTCATTCAGACAGCAAGAGCAGAACACACACACACACACACACACACACACACACACACACACACACACACACACACACACACACACACACACACACACACACACACACAGAGACATACATACATACACTCACACTGTCCTTCCCCCAGGCTGTGCTGAACTTCCTCCACTCGTGTGCCGGCTGGTGTGTCGTCACGTTTGTTCTGGGCATCTGTGACCGTCACAACGACAACATCATGATCAAACACAGCGGCCACATGTTCCACATCGACTTCGGGAAGATCATGGGAAACGCGCAGAAGTTCGGCAGCATCAAGAGGCGAGTGTTTGTTCTCTTGCCTCGTAGTCTTTGAGTAATCAAAAGGAAACCCTTGTAAAAGAAGCGTGTGTTTGTGAATGCAGAGACCGACCGCCCTTCATCTTCACACCGGAGATGCAGCGCTTTATCACAGGTGGCGGCGAGAACCCTCAGCGCTTCCATCGGTTCGTGGAGCTGTGCTGTAACGCTTACAACAGCCTGCGCGCACACACACCACTGCTGCTTAGCCTCCTGCAGCCGGTGAGACACACACACACACACACACACACACACACACACACACACACACACACACACACACACACACACACACACACACACACACACACACACACACACACACACACACACACACACACACACACACACACACATGACAGCTTCACTTCACTGACTCCTTCTGTTATCTGACGGTCTGTGTGTGTGTGTGTGTGTAGATGCTGGCGGCCGGAATGCCTGATATGAAGGATGTCCGGGATCTTCAGTATGTTCACAATAACCTGCGGCCACACGACTCTGAGCTCGAGGCCACTTCATATTTCACCCGGTTAGCAGAGATCAGAGAATACTGGAACTAATGTAGTGAAATAAGTACGAGACAATGTACATCGAGCCGGTTGTTATCTCAGAATAAACCCGACAGGGTGATCAGGATCAGGTCTTCCATCAGCCTGAATGGGGTTTATTCTGAGATAACAACCGGCTCGATGTACATTATCCCGCTTATTACATACTTGCCACATCAGTAAATAATTAGACTCAAAATATTGATCTGAGTTGAAATATTTTATTAGGTGTTTAAACGCAAAGCTTCCACGGAGAGAGCAGTTTCAGCGGCAAGATCAAACTAGACGGACATTTAAGAGATACGGTATACAGTCATACCACTTATTACACAGCATTTCACCACATAAATAATTATGGGGATCAGAGATATTGATTTCAGATGAAACTGTTTTAAAATCGTACCTGTTTGTATCTTATAATCCAACAGCAAGTCCACGATACTAGATGGCATACTTAAATAACTGTACACAAAATATTGATTCGACTGAGTTTTAATATTTTATTAGCTCACCAAACGCAAAACTTCCATGGAGAAAAACCGTTCCGAGCGAGTGTATAGCGCTGCTGACTTTAGTGACCCGGGTGAGCCTGTGTTTCTGTTTTCTGCGGTTGTTATCTGGGAATAATTTACCGCTTAATGGCGTGATTGACCAATCAGAATCAAGCATTTCACAGAGCCGTGAAATAACTAACGTTAACTAATGCAACCTTATTGTAAAGTGTCATACATGTGAGTTTATAGGGCCTTAAATATGAATATAGCAGAAGGAGAGTTTGCGGTATGTGGATTTTTCATGTTTATTTTAAATATCTGATCATGATTTCAGTAGATCTTTACACATCTGTAAGAACATGTTCTCTTCTCACACCACAATTTCATTCCTGTGCAAAAAAGGCCGGCCGAATCTGAGGCCTTCAACACAATTATCCTGCTGCCCTTTGAGTGTTTGTGGAGGTTCTACTTTTTTAGGACTAGATTTTATTTTATTTTTCAGAAAGATTAAGGAGAGCATGGAGAGTTTCCCAGTGAAGTTAAACTTCCTGATCCACAATATGGTGCAGTTTTCCTCCGGCAGGCGTTCGGAGCCGCTTACTGACAGCCGGATCTCCAACACATCCAACATCCAGCAGGCCGTGATCCAGAAATACAGTGGCAGCGGCAAAGATGTGGTGAGATTCCTTCAGGAAGACCTTCAAGAAGTGGATTGAATACAGAGTGGATGAAAAGAAGTTCAGTGAAGAGTATTCAACTGTGCTGTTAATCTTTTGAACTAAAAATAAGATTATCTCAGATAAGGCAGTCATACTTCAGTTTATGGTTGCGTAATCTTGGCTTATAATGACAAGTATACAGAAAAGTAAAAGTATATTTGGGCAGTAAATTATTTTTTTTTCACACACATTGTCTTCTTTCAGATCCTCCAGCATGTTTTACATAACGTACATGTTCAAATATAGAGTAACGTTAATTTAACTAATGTAGATAATGTTTACAAATGAAACGGTAACACTTTACAATAGGGTTCATTAGTTAAAATTAGTTAGCATGAACTAATAATGAACTGCATGTTTACAGCATTTATTAATCTTTGTTAATGTTAATGTCAACATTTACTAATACTTTATTAAAATCTTGGTAACATTAGTTAATGCACTGTGAACTAACATTGAACAAACAATGAACAGCTTTATTTGTATTAAGTAACTAACAAAAATTAATAAATACTGTAACAAATGTATTGTTCATGGTTAGTTCATGTTAGTTAATACATTAACTAATGTTAACTAATGAAACCTTACTGTAATGTGTTACCAATAAACAGGGAAGGCTGTGTTTGTGTAGTAAAGCGTAGTGAGCAATGTTCGGGTTCGAGCCTTCACAGACAGTTGAACTCTAGCAGACATCTAATGACTCCTAATGATAGCAATGCTTCTCCTTTGTCAGACGTACGAGCTGAAGCTGACCATCAAGGACGGTTTCGTCATCAGTCACAAGAGCTTTGCTCAGTTCGAGACGCTCCACAAGCTGCTTCAGAAGCACTTCATCGAGTCCACACTGCCCAAGTAAGATTCTGTTTACACAGCTGGCCCGAGGAGGTGTGTGTGTGAGTGAGTGCAGTGAGTGTGTGAGTGCAGTGAAGTGAGTGTGAGTGCAGTGAGGTGAGTTCAGTCAGTCAGTGAGTGCAGTGAGTGAGTTCAGTCAGTGAGTGCAGTGAGTTCAGTCAGTGAGTGAGGGGAGTGAGTGGGGGGAGTGAGTGAGTTCAGTCAGTGAGTGAGTTCAGTCAGTGAGTGAGTTCAGTCAGTGAGTGCAGTGAGTTCAGTCAGTGAGTGCAGTGAGGTGAGTGAGGGGAGTGAGTGAGTTCAGTCAGTGAGTGCAGTGAGTGCAGTGAGTTCAGTCAGTGAGTGAGGGGAGTGAGTGAGTTCAGTCAGTGAGGGCAGTGAGTGAGTGCAGTGAGTGAGGGCAGTCAGTGAGTGCAGTGAGGTGAGTGAGTGCAGTGAGTGAGTTCAGTCGTTGAGTGAGTGAGTGCAGTGAGTGAGTTCAGTCAGTGAGTGCAGTGAGTGAGTTCAGTCGTTGAGTGAGTGCGGTGAGTGTGAGTGCAGTGAGGTGAGTGAGTGCAGTGAGTTCAGTCAGTGAGTTCAGTCAGTGAGTTCAGTCAGTGAGTTCAGTCAGTGAGTGCAGTGAGTGAGTGCAGTGAATGAGTTCAGTCAGTGAGTGCAGTGAGTGAGTGCAGTGAGGTGAGTGAGTGCAGTGAGTGAGTGCAGTGAGTGAGTGCAGTGAGTGAGTGCAGTGAGTGAGTGAGTGCAGTGAGTGAGTGAGTGCAGTGAGTGAGTTCAGTCAGTGAGTGCAGTGAGTGAGTGCAGTGAGTGAGGGCAGTCAGTGAGTGCAGTGAGGTGAGTGAGTGCAGTGAGTGAGTTCAGTCAGTGAGTGCAGTGAGTGAGTTCAGTCGTTGAGTGAGTGCAGTCAGTGAGTGCAGTGAGTGCGGTGAGTGCAGTGAGGTGAGGGCAGTGAGTGTGTTCAGTCAGTGAGTGCAGTGAGTGAGTGCAGTGAGTTCAGTCAGTGAGTGCAGTGAGTGAGTGCAGTGAGGTGAGTGAGTGCAGTGAGTGAGTGCAGTGAGTGAGTGAGTGCAGTGAGTGAGTTCAGTCAGTGAGTGCAGTGAGTGAGTGCAGTGAGGTGAGTGAGTGCAGTGAGTGAGTTCAGTCGGTGAGTGCAGTGAGTGAGTTCAGTCGTTGAGTGAGTGCAGTCAGTGAGTGCAGTGAGGTGAGTGAGTGCAGTGAGTGAGTGAGTGCAGTGAGTGAGTTCAGTCAGTGAGTGCAGTGAGTGAGTGCAGTGAGGTGAGTGAGTGAGTTCAGTCGTTGAGTGAGTGCAGTGAGTGCAGTGAGTGAGTTCAGTCGGTGAGTGCAGTGAGTGTGAGTGCAGTGAGGTGAGTGAGTTCAGTCGGTGAGTGAGGGCAGTGAGTGAGTGCAGTGAGTGAGTGCAGTGAGTGAGTGCAGTGAGTGTGAGTGCAGTGAGGTGAGTGAGGGGAGTGAGTGAGTTCAGTCAGTGAGTGTGAGTGCAGTGAGGTGAGTGAGGGCGGTGAGTGAGTTCAGTCGGTGAGTGAGGGCAGTGAGTGAGTTCAGTGAGTGAGTGAGGGCAGTGAGTGAGTGCAGTGAGTTCAGTCAGTGAGTGCAGTGAGGTGAGTGAGTGCAGTGAGTGAGTCCAGTCGTTGAGTGAGGGCAGTGAGTGTGTTCAGTCAGTGAGTGCAGTGAGTTCAGTCAGTGAGTGCAGTGAGGTGAGTGAGTGCAGTGAATGAGTTCAGTCAGTGAGTGAGGGCAGTGAGTGAGTGCAGTGAGTTCAGTCAGTGAGTGCAGTGAGGTGAGTGAGGGCAGTGAGTGAGTTCAGTCGGTGAGTGAGGGCAGTGAGTGAGTTCAGTCAGTGAGTGCAGTGAGGTGAGTGAGGGCAGTGAGTGAGGGCAGTGAGTGAGTTCAGTCAGTGAGTGCAGTGAGGTGAGTGAGGGCAGTGAGTGAGTTCAGTCGGTGAGTGAGGGCAGTGAGTGAGTTCAGTGAGTTCAGTCAGTGAGTGCAGTGAGGTGAGTGAGTGCAGTGAGTGAGTTCAGTCGTTGAGTGAGGGCAGTGAGTGTGTTCAGTCAGTGAGTGCAGTGAGTGAGGGCAGTGAGTTCAGTCAGTGAGTGCAGTGAGGTGAGTGAGTGCAGTGAATGAGTTCAGTCAGTGAGTGAGGGCAGTGAGTGAGTGCAGTGAGTTCAGTCAGTGAGTGCAGTGAGGTGAGTGAGGGCAGTGAGTGAGGGCAGTGAGTGAGTGCAGTGAGTTCAGTCAGTGAGTGCAGTGAGGTGAGTGAGGGCAGTGAGTGAGTTCAGTCAGTGAGTGCAGTGAGTGAGGGCAGTGAGTTCAGTCAGTGAGTGCAGTGAGGTGAGTGAGTGCAGTGAATGAGTTCAGTCAGTGAGTGAGGGCAGTGAGTGAGTGCAGTGAGTTCAGTCAGTGAGTGCAGTGAGGTGAGTGAGGGCAGTGAGTGAGTTCAGTCAGTGAGTGCAGTGAGGTGAGTGAGGGCAGTGAGTGAGTTCAGTCGGTGAGTGAGGGCAGTGAGTGAGTTCAGTGAGTTCAGTCAGTGAGTGCAGTGAGGTGAGTGAGTGCAGTGAGTGAGTTCAGTCGTTGAGTGAGGGCAGTGAGTGTGTTCAGTCAGTGAGTGCAGTGAGTGAGGGCAGTGAGTTCAGTCAGTGAGTGCAGTGAGGTGAGTGAGTGCAGTGAATGAGTTCAGTCAGTGAGTGAGGGCAGTGAGTGAGTGCAGTGAGTTCAGTCAGTGAGTGCAGTGAGGTGAGTGAGGGCAGTGAGTGAGGGCAGTGAGTGAGTGCAGTGAGTTCAGTCAGTGAGTGCAGTGAGGTGAGTGAGGGCAGTGAGTGAGTTCAGTCAGTGAGTGCAGTGAGTGAGGGCAGTGAGTTCAGTCAGTGAGTGCAGTGAGGTGAGTGAGTGCAGTGAATGAGTTCAGTCAGTGAGTGAGGGCAGTGAGTGAGTGCAGTGAGTTCAGTCAGTGAGTGCAGTGAGGTGAGTGAGGGCAGTGAGTGAGTTCAGTCGGTGAGTGAGGGCAGTGAGTGAGTTCAGCCAGTGAGTGCAGTGAGGTGAGTGAGGGCAGTGAGTGAGTTCAGTCAGTGAGTGCAGTGAGGTGAGTGAGGGCAGTGAGTGAGTTCAGTCAGTGAGTGCAGTGAGGTGAGTGAGGGCAGTGAGTGAGGGCAGTGAGTGAGTTCAGTCAGTGAGTGCAGTGAGGTGAGTGAGGGCAGTGAGTGAGTTCAGTCAGTGAGTGCAGTGAGTGTGAGTGAGTGCGGTGAGTGAGGGCAGTGAGGTGAGTGCAGTGAGTTCAGTCAGTGAGTGCAGTGAGTTCAGTCAGTGAGTGAGGGCAGTGAGTGTGAGTGAGTACAGTGAGGTGAGTGTGAGAGTCAGTGAGTGCAGTCAGTGAGTGAGGTCAGTGAGTGAGTTAGTCAGTCAGTCAGTGCTGTTTTTCCACAGCCGGCCTGATAAGGAAAGTGTGTGTGTGTATGTGAGTGATTGTGTGAGTGTGTGTGAGTCAGGGTTGCCAACTCTCACGCATCTCGCGTGACAGTCACGCATTCAGCCTCAATCTCACGCTCTCACGCTCAACAAAGAAATCTCACGCAAAAATAGACATTCTTCTGTGCTGTATTTTTTTTTCACTCATGTGCACTAAATTTCAGAATTACTATAAACAATTCAGGCTCTTAACTACTGGATGGATCACTAGTTATGGCGCAAATTAGTTAAAAATCTCCCAGAACCTAGAGCGAGCACGCATGCGAGACAGAGACTGTCGTCCAACCGATAGCGCGCGCACGCGCGGCAGAGAGGGAAAGTCTTACAACGGCGCATTTTATCAGTTGCGGCGCCTTCATCTATAGGCTACACTGCAGCACGACGTATATTCACATCAAATGTTAACGCAGAGGAACGGGACACTGCAGTTCACAAAAGTTCATTATTTGCATGTGCTTTAAAGCCTTGCCGGTTAGGTTAAACATGTCATTCGCTGCTGATGCGCTGTTCAAATATGCGCTTTACTGAGCGCGTACACTCGACGCGCACATGCACTAAAAGCCTGTTACTGGACTAAAAGTTATCTTTTGAGTCT
Organism: Squalius cephalus; assembly: GCF_949319135.1. NCBI lineage: Eukaryota > Metazoa > Chordata > Actinopteri > Cypriniformes > Leuciscidae > Squalius > Squalius cephalus. The sequence goes on along the minus strand of NC_137127.1, from coordinate 48,586,569 downwards.
TATATTGCGCTAATACTGTCAAATACAGACAATGTTTACATAAACAAAGTTGGTTATGTCTAAAGTGAAAGCAAACAGAGAAAATTAATTAAAATCTGCTTGTCATATATGCGTGTATATTAGACGCGTCGCGTGCAGTTCTTAAAGAGACAGTAGCCCTAATAATAAACATGCTGCCGCTTGTTCTTAAAGAGATAGTTCACCCAAAACCAAACAGTTGCTGGTCCCCATTGACATACATAGTAGGAAAAAAATATACTATGGAAGTCACAGGGGTACATCAACTGTTTGGTTACTGACATTCTTTCAAATAACGTTTATTTTCAACAGAAGAAAGAAACTTATTCAGGTTTAAAACAACTTAAGAGAGTAAATTATGACTTTTTGGGGGGAGAAGAACTATGCCGTTAATGTTAATAAAACAACAAAACACACAGAGGAAATCATTCACTGCTCTTGACTGAGAACTTTAAGTCTGTTGTGTTTTATTTTCATATTTGTCCATTTAATTACTTTCTTCAATTCTACTGTTAAATACACCTATAGCTGAAAAAATAAAGCACTGTTTATTTCATTTGTATATTAAGTTGTGTATGTGTAATATGTATCTCTGTTCTTAATTTTTAATAACAAAGAAAATAGTGACAAAGATTTTATCTTCGCCACTTTGACCTAAATGTCTGCCATTCTTTTTTATTTTATATTTTGTTACCTATATTTTGTTATAAGGCTTTGTTTTTAAAATAGGGACATTAGTTTGGCTGTAATGCTCAGTCACATGCAAAATAGTAAAACCAACATGAAAAAGAATCATGATAAAATCGTGATTTTTTCTGAAAAAAACAACAACAAAAATTGTGATATTATTGCCATATCGCCCACCCCAGGTGTAAAAAAGTGCCTAGATGTGCTTAGATGCTAAAAATGTGTTATTATTGATCATTATATCACACTACAATTAAACATAATGAAACATTCATTTGAATTGAAATTGTTTTATTAGCTTAGCTAATATTATAAATTAGCTTTTTCTAGAGATTGCAGTCATGCATGACATGGTGAAAAATGACTTGAAATAATACTGAAAATAGGTTAAGATGAATGTTAAAGGTGTGCCCCCTAAAAGCACAAGTGGCCCCTGCCTGGACCCCCCCCCCCCCCCCCAGCCCCGTCGGAGAAGTCTCACTCCGAGCTAAACTGAAAAGTTGGCAACCCGGGTGAGTGAGAGCCACACTGATCCTGATCCGCTGTTCCTGCTTCCAGGTTCCCCAGCTGGTTCCACATGTCCTTCACGGCGAGCAGGAGGATGGTTCTGCTGAACCGGTACCTGAAGGAGCTGTTCTCCGGGCCCTGCAGAGGAGTAAGCATGGCTGAGCCACTTCCCAGAGTTCACTGCACTATCACTGATGTTTCCCAGAGTTCACTGGACCATCACTGATTTGTTTCCCAGATTTCACTGCACTTTCGCTGATGTTTCCTAGAGTTCACTGCACTATCGCTGATGTTTCCCAGAATTCACTGCACCATCACTGATGTTTCCCAGAGTTCACTGGACCATCACTGATGTTTCCCAGAGTTCACTGCACCATCACTGATGTTTCCCAGAGTTCACAGCACTATCACTGATGTTTCCCAGAATTCACTGCACTATCACCGATGTTTCCCAGATTTCACTGCACTATCACTGATGTTTCCCAGAGTTCACTGCACCATCACTGATGTTTCCCAGAGTTCACTGGACCAACACTGATGTTTCCCAGAGTTCACAGCACTATCACTGATGTTTCCCAGAATTCACTGCACTATCACCGATGTTTCCCTGATTTCACTGCACTATCACTGATGTTTCCCAGAGTTCACTGCACCATCACTGATGTTTCCCAGAGTTCACTGCACCATCACTGATGTTTCCCAGAGTTCACAGCACTATCACTGATGTTTCTCAGAATTCACTGCACCATCACTGATGTTTCCCAGAGTTCACAGCACTATCACTGATGTTTCCCAGAATTCACTGCACTATCACTGTTGTATTCCCAGATTTCACTGCACTATCACTGTTGTATTCCCAGATTTCACTGCACTTTCACTGATATTTCACTGTGTTTATGACAGAACGAGTACGTCTGCAGTCTGTTCCTGGATGGACCGAATGCCGCCAACAAATCAGGTGACTTTCCATTGGTGACGTTTACATATCGGTGACGTTTAGGGACGTTTAAAACTTTGGAGCTGCCGTGTAAATGTCAGGACTCGCATGAAGAGGGTACTAAATCAGAGCTATAATAGTCACAGCGCCGTCTCTCAGTCACAATGAAACGCTGCTCTTCCTTTCAGTTTCATGATCTCAGCTATCACACACATCTGTTGTCGCCTGGCTTTGACTTGTTTAGGGATTTATTTACGTATTTTATTCCCAAAGAAGCGATATTTGGAAGGTTTAAATGGATTGGAATTTCCAAGCGCTTTATATTTTAACATGAGTTATTTCTTCTGTTTAAAACACTGCAATATTCCTGCAGTTCTGCATCAGTTAGCGGCTCCTTGTTTCTGTTTTCTGTTTGTTTCAGAACCAGATGCTCATCTCCGGCCACAGATTCAGCTCTACCTGTCTTATAAAGACTTTAAACTATCTGTCATGATAAAGCACTTAAAAAATATTGTGAGTCATCTTTCAACCCTTCTTGATTTGAAAATCATTATTTGACATGACAAGTTTAATGTGTTCACTTAACTAAGGCCCTGTCCCAAATGGCACACTTCATATGCACTTTAGGTCTTGTGGACTTACAATGGCTGCCTCGTGGCCGTGTCCGTTAGGTCCGTGAGACCGTAGGGTGTCCCATTTGTCATTTTAGACCTCAGAAGGGTGCTCGCGAGTGCCCCCTTTGCGGTCGATATGCGCCCTCGATGCGCACTATTGCCAAGCCCGCACTGATGTGGACTCCGCAGCAGATTTCCTCCTGGCAGTCAAAGCGGCATTACGTCATGAAAGTGCGGACTCGTAGGAAGACCACGAGTGCTTAGGGTGCCATTTGGGTCAGGGCCTAACCAACCAAAAGTTTGGAAGAATTATGATTTGAAAGAGTCTCTTCTGCTCACCAAGGCTGCATTTATTTGATTAATAATATTTCACAACATTGCTGTTTTTATTGTATTTTTAGTTTACATTAGATGAACATACAACTAAAACACTCCATGAACGATGTATAAATAATGTTTTTGTGCTAACGTTCTGAGAACAGTGTTAAAGACCAGATGATATTACCGTTACTGGAAGAGCGTTTTTTCATAACGCTGCGAGAACATTCGCTGGCTGATGTGTTTTGAAGCAGATCTCTCTCTCTGTGTGTGTGTGTGTGTGTGTGTGTGTGTCTCAGAGGTTGTCTAACGGTTCGTGTCCGGATGCATATGTGGTCACGCGACTGAGACCCGATCCACATGACCAGAGCAAGAGGAAGACTAAAGCGGTCCGCAGCAACGACAATCCCACATTCAATGAACTGGTGAGAGAAAACCTCTTCACTTGTACCTGGTGTTTGTGAAGCGCTTGTTTTCAACAGCAGTGGATCTGAGCGTGAGATCTGCTGTTTTCTCTCAGATCGAGTACAGGAATGTGCTGAAGCTCCACGGCCGTGTCCTGGAGGTCACGGTGAAGAGCAGAAAGGCTTTCGTTGCTGCCACAAACGTGGTTCTGGGAGAGAGAGTTCTGGACCAGGAGAAGTGGTTTCCTCTGGGCTTCTCTGCGGTTTAAAGACCAGCTTTACTCCAGCGCTCACTGAACAAGAAGCTTAAAGTTTCACAGAACCATCAGCTGTTTATAAGATCTCTACGATTCTGGTAGAGATCATATAATATGAAGGAGAGATGGCGATCAGTATTAATAAAACTCATCGGATGGAGTTTCTTGCCACTGTCTCCTTGGTCTCGCTGCTCATAAACACACGTTAAAGCTGTACTTTAAACTAGTGTAGATCGAATTCACTGTATTCTAGAGCTGCTTTGTTGTACTTGAAGTTGTATTAGAAACCACTGTTTCTTCACACACTGATTTTACTGTAAAGCTGTTTTGAAGGAATTTGTATTGTATGAAGTGCTAAATTAATAAAAGTAAAACTTGATAAATATATATGGCAATTAAGAACTCTTTAGTCATAAAGAATGTTGAGCAGTTTCTGAACAGTGTAACAGCAAGAGCTGGTTTTCCAGAACTCAACATAGTGTCGGCCCAGATCCAGCCCAGATCTGGTACATGTGGAATACTGGATAAGCCAACAAAATAAGCCAACTTTTCACATAACAGATGTTTACTTGCAGTGCACAAGACACAATAACTGCTGAATTATGACCCCATTCATAAGTTTAGAATAAGGTTGTATTTGAGATGCGTCTGTATTTCAGTTCACAAGGATCAAGTTATGATTTCTTTTTTTATCATTGAAGTCTTTATTTATTTTTAACATTTTTAACAAAACAAAACTAAACACCCACAAAAAGAAAAAAAAAAGACAGCTTCCAAACACATGATTAATTCACATTTGCATTTTGGGCCCATCACAAAAAAAAGGTACAATAAAATCAAATTATAAAGTGCCTATACATGTAACACCACAAAAATAATAGACTTAACAAAAGAGAAGCGGACTAAAAAATAAACAAATCCATCAATCTCAGTCAAAAACCCATCCCCAAGATTTGTCAAAACCCTCCATATCATCATTAATCCTGGCCAAGAATTTTTCATATGACACAATTTTCAGCATATTTTCTTTCCACCTGTTAAACTCTGGAGGAGATGGGTCCTTCCACACTCTGAGAATCACTCGGGCAGCTGTAATCACCCCCACCTTTATAACCACAAAATCATATTTCAAAACTCCCGGTAACACAGACTGATCCCCTAATAAGCACAATCTTGGTGACATGGGTATTGTCAAGCCGATCCACCTTCCTATACTGTCCAGTACTCTTTGCCAAAAGGGGTAAACTGTCCCACATTCCCAAATAGCATGCAGAAATGTCCCTGGATCTGAGCTGCATTTCCATCATATATTATTAGGCATAATTCCCATTCTGTGAAGTTTAGAAGGAGTGAAGTACCATCTATGTATTAATTTGTACTGAGTAAATTTACCCCTGGCCTCTCTTATATATTTATTGGAGTGTGACAGAACTTTGCACCAATCTTCTTTACTAATGACACAACTCCGATCTCTCTGCCAGATGGTCCTCAAATTTTCACATATCTCTTTTTTTAAATTGTTAAATAATTTGTAGAAAACAGCTGCTCTATGTGCTGAACCAGACAATTTTAAAAACTCCACCACTGCATTTGTGCTTTGAGTAAATTTTCCTTTATTGCCTTTCCTATATTCCCTTGAACTAGAATGAACTAACCTCCAGATGTCTACTAGGCTCAGGTCCTCCGTCAGCAAATGAATAGCCTCTCTGTCCCTAGCTGAAGACCTACCCCTGGGTTTGCTCTTGTCAATTATCCCATCCATCACCTGGTTGAAATCTCCAGCCAATATAACCTGCCCCTCACGATCCCCTATTATCTTGTTAATTCCATGAAAAAAATCTGGCTCCTCTTTATTAGGTGCATTTTTATTGCACAAAATTGTTCGAACCCCGTTAATTAAAGCTTCCAAACATATAATGCGCCCTTCCTTATCATTATATTTTTCAGCATCACAAAGCTTACATTTTTATTAATAAGGATCAAAACACCATTTTGTTTGCTTGAATATGAACTATGGAAGACGGTGCCCACCCAATCTCTTTTAAACTTGTGAGATTACAATGTGAGATTCCTGGATAAATGCTATATCTGTATTTTTAGATTTTAAGTATGTCAGAACCTTCCTCCTTTTAACTGGGTTCCCACATCCTTTTATGTTCCATGATATTATTTTAATATACCTATTCATCTTTATCTAAAAAAAAAAGAAAAAAAAAGAAAAAGTGGAGGGACACTCCCTGTGCGCTTTACAACCCTGGCCAAAGCCAAAAACATTACACAACTCAAATATATATATATAGGCACTCAATATTACAAAACACATCTGGCCCATTCAAACTAGCTGTCTTAGAAAAATCAAACATGAACAAAATGAACACCCTTCTTTGCATAGCAACCCAGAACAACGTTGCTAAGCGATTGCTACTTGCCATTTTTCCGAAGGCTGCAGTCCTAGAGAAACCTCAAAGTCTGTCGAAATTATGACCACAATTGAAGTGTATGTCTCCAAATTCAGAACATTAATCAACGGGCTTTAGGAGCTCCTCTAGTGTGCGGCCATCTTCCTCGGTGGTCCCACGTGACTCCCAAGTTATGATTTCTTGATGTTTTATAACCGCCGCACAAAGTTTTTCAAGACGAGACCTAGAGATAAAGAGGAGTTAATAATATCAAGAAGACCATGGGCCTCATTTATAAAGTGTTGATCTTATTGTGTGTGTAATAATAATAATAATAATAATAATAATAATAACTTTGACTTTTATAGCGCCTTTCAAGAAACCCAAGGCCGCTTTACAAGGGGTGGGAACTGGTTGGGGGGGGGGGGGGGGGGGGTTAGAGACCAAAGGCCTCTGTGAACAAGTATGCCTTGAGGTGCTTTTTGAAGGACAACAGTGTGGGGGCATGACGTATGTGGAGAGGTAGTTTGTTCCAGAGGGTGGGGGCAGAAACACAGAATGCTCTATCACCAAAGGTCCGTAGCCTGGTGCGAGGAGTGGCAAGCTGGTCCTTGTCAGAGGATCGCAGGGACCTTGGCTGTGAGCAACGGTGGAGGAGATCTGCGAGGTACTGGGGTGCAAGTCCATGGAGTGATTTGTAGGTTAGGAGCAGGATTTTATATGAAATGCGGGATTTGACAGGGAGCCAGTGAAGCTTCTTGAGTGTGGGGGTGATGTGCTGCCATGGCTTCGATCGTGTCAGGACCCTGGCAGCTGAGTTTTGGACATACTGCAGTCTATCCAGGGTCTTACTGGGCAGACCATACAGTACACCATTGCAGTAGTCCAAGCGGGATGTGATGAAGGCATGGATGAGTGTTTCAGTCACAGAGTCAGAGAGTGATGGCCGGAGTCTGGAGATGTTTTTGAGGTGAAAGAACGCCGACTTGGTGGTGGTTTTGATATGGGCCTGGAGTGAGAGTATGGGGTCCAGGATGACACCAAGGTTGCGTACCTCTGGGGATGGCCTGATGGTATAGCCATCCACAACCAGGAAAAGATCACCAACCTTCTTAGCCAGTGATGGGGGGGCCACCACCAAGAGCTCCGTCTTCTTATTATTAAGTTTGAGTAGGTTGGCAGTCATCCAAGTTTTTATTTTATGCAGGCAGTCGACAAGGGATATGGGAGGAAGCTGAGCCGAGGGTTTGGTGCTTATGTAGAGCTGTGTATCGTCAGCATAGCAGTGAAAACTGAGTCCATGGTGACGAATGATTTGACCAAGGGGGAGCATGTAAATGGTGAACAGAAGGGGGCCAAGTACCGATCCCTGGGGCACACCATGATTGACTGGAGCAGGGGTTGAGTTTGAGTCTTTGATGGTGATGTATTGTTTCCTACCGGAGAGGTAAGACTGAAACCAGGAAAGAGCAGAGTCAGTGAGTCCTAAGTATTCATGAAGGCGGTTGAGGAGGATGGCGTGGGAGACAGTGTCAAAAGCCGCAGAGAGGTCCAGGAGGATGAGGAGACTGATGAGGCCATTATCGGCAGCTGTGAGGAGGTCATTCATGATTTTGATGAGGGTGGTCTCGGTGCTATGGTGGGGTCTGAAGCCAGATTGGAAGGGTTCACAGAGCTCATGGTGGGACATGTGTTGCTGTAGCTGAACAGCCACAGCTCTTTCCAGAATTTTGCTGAGGAAGGGAAGGTTGGATATAGGGCGGTGGTTGCTGGGATCATCCGGGTCCAAGCCAGGCTTTTTCAGTGTGGGGATCACCACAGCAGTTTTGAAGCTGGTGGGGACCACCCCTAGTGCCAGCGAGATGTTGATGATACTAGCCATGGCAGGGCACAGGGTAGGCAAACATGCCTTTACCAAGGTAGTAGGCATGGGGTCCAGCTTGCAGAAGGTGGACTTAGCTTTAGACACCAGGTCCATGACTTGGTTGTGTTCCAGGGCGGCAAAGGAGGAGAGAGAGCACTGTGGTGGGTGGACTGAGGCAGTTGAGTTGAAGTCCAGCAGTTGATGGGCAGGAATGGACGGAATTCCTGTCTGGTGAAGCTGCTGATAAATGGTGTCCACCTTTTCCTGAAAAAACCTGCTGAATTCTGAGCAGAGTTCAGCAGCATCAGAGGGTTGGGGGGCATCTGGGGGGCGGAGAAGACGGTTGATCGTTGAGAAGAGACGCTTGGGATGGTTCTGTTGATTATTGATGAGAGTGGAGTAGTATGATGTTTTTGCCTGAGAGAGAGCTTTTTTGTAGTCCCTGACATGGTCTTTGAAGATCTCGTGGTGGACAACAAGGCCAGATTTTTTGTGCAGTCTTTCAAGCCGCCGCCCAGCCGCTTTCATGAGGCGGAGCTCAGGGGTGAACCAAGGAGCTGGCTGGGTGAAGGAGATGGACCGGGTCTTCAGAGGGGCTACTGCATCCAGGCTCAGAGAGAGGGCGGTATTGTAGCGCTCCACAAGGCCATCTGCAGTATGGCAGGTAGGATGCGAGGCAAGGTGTGTTGCAAGCATGTTTGACAGCGTGGGTGTGGACACGCGCCTGATGTTCCTGAATGTGATTGTTCGTTTAGCACGGTGCTTAGGTTGTGGCATCGGTACAGAAAACTGGACGGCATGGTGGTCCGACACAGCGAGGTCAAGGCACTCGAGGTGAACAGGGGTTAAGCCAAAGGTACACACCAGGTCCAAGGTATGCCCTTTGACATGTGTGGGACCCTGCACATGCTGTGACACATTGAAACAGTCCAGGAGAGACAGGAACTCAGCAGCAAAAGGGCAACTGCTAGAGTCCACATGGATGTTAAAATCTCCCATAATGATGGTGGACGGGGACATGGGGCAGACAGCTGTGAGTAACTCAGAAAACTCAGAGAGAAAAGTGTTGGAAGCTTTTGGAGGGCGGTAGACAAGGACTACCTGGAGCTGTGCAGCCCCAGCCAACACAAAATGAATATATTCAAAAGTTGCAGAGTTTGTGGGGAGCTCCTTAACAAGAATGTCAGAGCGGTGAATAACAGCCAACCCACCACCACGGCCCTGACAGCGAGGCTTTTGGATGTAAACATAGCCTGGGGGTGTGGCATGGTTGAGTGATAGGAAATCCTGCTGAGCTTGCCATGTCTCTGTCAGGCACATGAACTCCAATTTCTTATCAATGATAATGTCGTGTATTAATCCAGCCTTATTATTCAGTGAACGGGTGTTCAGGAGCATAAAAGTTGCAATCTGGTTGGTGAAAGTAGCGACAGGGGGAGCAGTCGAGTCAACAGAGGCCAGAGGACGCAGGTTGATTAGCTCTGCGTGACGATTGCTCTGATGACGTCGCAACACGGAAGTGTGGCACCGAACACCTGACACAGCTGGAGTTGTACTCGAGTGGACAAACTTATGTCGGGTGGCCCTGTGCACATAACGAGGACGACGCAGAATATGGAGAGACTTTATGACATCCAGGCAGCTCGGGGAGATAAAGGAGTAGAGTTTCTTTAGTTCCGTTGCGGAGTATTTAAGGAAAACCATGCCAGGAGTGCGCCCAGCTTGGCTAAGTGACGTTAGCAGAGCCGCAAGCTGCGCTCCAGGTAGAGTCAGCAGTAACGACGGAGGTGGACTGGAGGTGAAGCCGGTGTAGCCTGTCCAAAGGTAAGACCACAGTTTGTCCGGTAATAGTAGTCAGCTGAGATGGTCCAGGTAACGTTGATGGAAACTAGCTGCTAATCGCACAGTAAAGTTGAAGTTGATGGCTACTTGCGGAGCCAACAGATTAAATAGAGGTGACTTGTTAACAAGGTAGCTGACGGTTGCAGAAACACAGGATTAAATCAGCGAATTTGTAAACGGGGAACGTGGACGTGAGAAGCGGCGACATTCACGCCAGCGTCCTCTCTCTGTCAGCCAAACACACTAAACACTACACTAAATCCACGCAAACATTCATATTAAACCGGTCTTTGACGTGGAAAGTGCTTATAGCGTCACGTCCGGGTCTGAGCAGAATTACTGGCTTTTCCTTGTGGCAGAAAGTTGGCAGAAAGAACTGCAGGTATTTGGAAATCAAGGCACTTCTTGCCGCTCGCCATCTTTAAAGTAAAGGATTTGGACGTTGACTGGTGGTCTTTAACATGTAAACTTACATTAATTATGCAACGTTTAAAAGCGGAGATCGGAAACCATTCAGCTCCGCACAATTTCAAGGTCATTTGTGAATTGCGATTTATAACTTTCACTTCTGGAAGAGAGGCGTGTGCACGTTACGTTAGTTCTCTAAATCACACCTGACCTAGGCACATCTGAAAATGATTGTAATATCAAATGTAGGACGGTTTCTATGCAACATTTTCTAAATGAGGCCCCTTGTATAATACACTGAATGTTGAACAAAAACTAATTAAAAAAGTTTGTGATACTCGAGTTAATATCAAAAAACGGAAGTATCCTAGTCAGCTTGTTTCCCATATGGTGTTTTGTGGATGATATGGATTCATGGATTCTCTAAATTGACACTGTCTATTTTGGAAACATTAAACCACCTGATTTGACAATCTCACCTGTAACTGCAGGAATCACTGAAACCGAATCGTTCCTTCACGATGATTCGCTTTCCAGAACCTTCACTGTCTCTGTTCTCCGACGAGAAACCTCTTTCATAAGCACCTGAAACAAGGACTTCACGCACACAAAATCCACTTTTTCCTGTGCAGTTTCACCTCTGCTCTATATGAAAGCTTGGTTCTGCCACAGAATAAAAGGTAATTGTGGCTTATCCCGAGTTTGTGTGCGCATGTGAAGTCGTGTTGTCATCGATTCATCAATACCAATCATTCATTTAGCATCAGAATAAACGACTGAGTGCGACTGCAGGTGAAGTGGTGAATGTGTCTGACATGCTTATCTTCCTCATCCTCACTGCATGCTTATCCTCCTCATCTTCACTGCATGCTTATCCTCCTCATCCTCACTCCATGCTTATCTTCCTCATCCTCACTGCATGTTTATCCTCCTCATCCTCACTGCATGCTTATCTTTATCATCCTCACTGCATGCTTATCTTCCTCATCCTCACTGCATGCTTATCCTCCTCATCTTCACTGCATGCTTATCCTCCTCATCTTCACTGCATGCTTATCCTCCTCATCCTCACTCCATGCTTATCTTACTCATCCTCACTGCAGTGCATGCTTATCCTCCTCATCCTCACTGCATGCTTATCTTCATCCTCACTGCATGCTTATCTTCATCCTCACTGCATGCTTATCCTCCTCATCCTCACTGCATGCTTATCCTCCTCATCCTCACTGCATGCTTATCTTCCTCATCCTCACTGCATGCTTATCCTCCTCATCTTCACTGCATGCTTATCCTCATCATCCTCACTGCATGCTTATCTTCCTCATCCTCACTGCACTGCATGCTTATCCTCCTCATCTTCACTGCATGCTTATCTTCCTCATCTTCACTGCATGCTTATCTTCCTCATCCTCACTGCAGTGCATGCTTATCCTCCTCATCTTCACTGCATGCTTATCTTCCTCATCCTCACTGCACTGCATGCTTATCCTCCTCATCTTCACTGCATGCTTATCCTCCTCATCTTCACTGCATGCTTATCTTCCTCATCCTCACTGCACTGCATGCTTATCCTCCTCATCTTCACTGCATGCTTATCCTCCTCATCTTCACTGCATGCTTATCCTCCTCATCTTCACTGCATGCTTATCCTCCTCATCCTCACTGCATGGTTATCCTCCTCATCCTCACTGCATGCTTATCTTCCTCATCCTCACTGCATGCTTATCTTCCTCATCCTCACTGCATGCTTATCCTCCTCATCCTCACTGCATGCTTATCCTCCTCATCCTCACTGCATGGTTATCCTCCTCATCCTCACTGCATGCTTATCTTCATCATCCTCACTGCATGCTTATCATTCTCATCCTCACTGCATGCTTATCCTCCTCATCCTCACTGCATGCTTATCTTCCTCATCCTCACTGCATGCTTATCGTCCTCATCCTCACTGCATGCTTATCTTCCTCATCCTCACTGCATGCTTATCCTCCTCATCCTCACTGCATGCTTATCCTCCTCATCCTCACTGCATGCTTATCCTCCTCATCCTCACTGCATGCTTATCTTCCTCATCCTCACTGCATGCTTATCCTCCTCATCCTCACTGCATGCTTATCCTCCTCATCCTCACTGCATGCTTATCTTCCTCATCCTCACTGCATGCTTATCCTCATCATCCTCACTGCATGCTTATCTTCCTCATCCTCACTGCACTGCATGCTTATCCTCCTCATCCTCACTGCATGCTTATCCTCCTCATCCTCACTGCATGCTTATCCTCCTCATCCTCACTGCATGCTTATCTTCCTCATCCTCACTGCATGGTTATCCTCCTCATCCTCACTGCATGGTTATCCTCCTCATCCTCACTGCATGCTTATCCTCCTCATTCTCACTGCATGCTTATCGTTCTCATCCTCACTGCATGCTTATCTTCCTCATCCTCACTGCATGCTTATCGTTCTCATCCTCACTGCATGCTTATCTTCCTCATCCTCACTGCATGCTTATCGTCCTCATCCTCACTGCATGCTTATCTTCCTCATCCTCACTGCATGCTTATCTTCCTCATCCTCACTGCATGCTTATCGTCCTCATCCTCACTGCATGCTTATCATCCTCATCCTCACTGCATGCTTATCGTTCTCATCCTCACTGCATGCTTATCTTCCTCATCCTCACTGCATGCTTATCGTCCTCATCCTCACTGCATGCTTATCGTCCTCATCCTCACTGCATGCTTATCGTCCTCATCCTCACTGCATGCTTATCCTCCTCATCCTCACTGCATGCTTATCGTCCTCATCCTCTCTGCATGCTTATCTTCCTCATCCTCACTGCATGCTTATCTTCCTCATCCTCACTGCATGCTTTTCTTCCTCATCCTCACTGCATGCTTATCTTCCTCATCCTCACTGCATGCTTTTCTTCCTCATCCTCACTGCATGCTTATCCTCATCTTCCTTACTGCATGCTTATCTTCCTCATCCTCACTGCATGCTTATCTTCATCATCCTCACTGCATGCTTATCCTCCTCATCCTCACTGCATCCTTATCTTTACTGATCAACACCTCATCAAAACACACAATTCATCAAAGTTACGAGCAGTTGGAGGAATAATGAGAGCAGAGACCGTCAAGCTTCTGCCTTTCAACAGTAGATCAGGTTCCTCAGATCCACTGTCCTGAAGTTCAGCTCAAACATGATCACACTCACTCACCTGACATTATCTAGTAACTCTGAAGCCCTTGACTAGCTTGTTCAGTGTGTTAGATTAGGGTTAGCAGGGCAGTGGGTTTGAGGAACTGCTGTAGTAGGTACTCTACTGGAGACTTGAAGTTGTGAGATCCAGAAAGTTGTGTTCTGTGTCCTGAACATTTCAGCAACAGACAGCAAACAGAATCAAATAATCATTAACAATGTTTCCATCCAAAGTTTAACTGGAATATGGCATAAAACATATGTGAATAAAGCAGTTTCCATCATCTGTGTTCAAGAATACAAAATCTTCACTTCCTGGGAAACTGGCCTAAAATATCAGCAATGCAATCGTGCTCTTTTTCCCTCCATCATAAATGAGTGTGTCTCGAGCGTCAGGCGAAACACAGAAAACGCTGTCATGTTCTCTAGCGTTCGGATGCTGGTGTTCGGGAACACACTCGTGTGAGGCGCTTCTGGAGGGAATTAAACCAAACCATTCTGATCACACACTGTGACGCCATTGGTCCACTGGTCACTCCAGTTATCCAATCACAGCTGACGCTGAGGCACATCGAGGGATTTATTCTGTAAATGTGTTTCCATCGTAGTTTATGTGCAAGTCTTCTAATAAGATACAAAATAGTTCACCTCAATTGAGTTATGTGCATCTTGGTGTTCCATCCAGTGTTTTTCAGCGATATTCCACAATTCAGACTTTTTCTTTTAAAAGTGAGACATGAAAACATCTTTCAGGCCACAGTTTGATCCAAACAGATATTCAAAATGTTAAACCAATGTTTGATTGCACTGAGAATGTCACAACAAATATAAACTGTAAAAGCGATCACAGGCAATGTGACATTGTTTTACTGTACAGTGTGTCTGTCTTTATAAAGAGTGAATATTTCATATCCGTTACCCGTCGTCAGATGATCAATATCAGATGATTCTTCCTCTAGTGTGAGAGCATAGAATAGTACAATATAACATCAAATAAACAATCATGAACTCAAGTCAAAGACAGAACTCTACATTAGTCTGATGCTACTGAATCTAAAACAGAAATGCCATGTATTCACATCAGCACTGAACTGCATTGTGGGAGTTATTTCCATCCATCAATATTCAGCTCTTTTCAGACAAACCTGAGAACAGTCGCAGTGAAGAGAAGAGGACAATTCTCCCTTACAAACTTCAAAAATGGAGACGTCTGTTTTGCAGCAGTACAGAAATTGTTTTATTTTTTTTAAATTTTATATACGGATGGCCTTTAAAAGTTTTAGACAGAAAAGTTTTACATGAGATTAAGGGGGAAATTAATTCCTTTCTCCTTGATGTTGTTTGAGTCTCTCCTGTTTTCTGTCTATCGGGCACTTCTGAAGAATTGGCACCTCAGTCAACATGAGTTGTGTGTGTGTGTGTGTGTGTGTGTGTGTGTGTATCAGATCCGTGTGAGCTGGTGCCACAGACTCGAGGGGAGAATACTCTCCACCTTCTCCATGATGAAGTTCAGCGGGGCGAACAGCGTGCTCAGAAACTGAGGGAGAAACAGACAGAAGCCAGTCAAACTGCTCTCCAAATCACAGCATTCAGTCAATATGAGGAAAGCATTCAGAAAACACAAAGCACTTCAGCTTCAGGTGATCTGACCGATACTGATATCCGATTATTCTGCCAATAGTCGCACTATAATATTACAGTTAAAATAAACAACAGAGCCCAGACTATTATATTCAACTATTTATTTTCACATATAATAATAATTTTCACTCAAGTCATATACAAACATTTCAATTGCACATAAAGGTCGTTTTCATAAAACTCGTCCGCTCTATTCATGTGGATTTATTTTATCATCTCTTTATGAACGTTATGAAGCGTCAGAGTTTTGGATGAAGAGACTTTCAATGAAGGGACAGAAATCTCTCAGAAATCTTTCAAAATATCAGTAACGCTTTGCTTTAAAGCCTTTATTTGTATAATGCATAAAGTATTTTTAATGCATTTATTGTAATCACATGTTACCTCTTCAGAAAGTCTAATGCATTAAAACACGGACAAACAACCAATTTCATATGGAACAGGGAATCTGCAAATATTATAATGCATTTTAACTTTGGTTACCATTATTTATGAAAAGATATAATGCATTATAATGCACATTGTGAATGCCTTTATGATGCATTTAAGCAAAGTGTTAGCAAAAAATGTGCTTTCTGAAGATGAACGAAACTCTTCTGTGTTTGACTGATGTGAGGGAGAGTAACTGATGACAGAATGATGAATGCTGGGTAAGCTCTCTCTTTAATGGTGTGTGTGTGTGTGATACTCACGGCTTTAGCGAACACTCCCATGAGCTCCGGGAACTGATGCGTGAGCAGCGCTAGCATCGCTGTGAAGGAGCAGAGACCCGCCGTGAACAGGATGAAGAACGGCAGCTCTTTCTTGGGATACACTGACACCTCGTGGAACACTGCTTACACACACACACAAACACGGACACACACGCACACAAACATACACACAAACACACACGCGCACACACACAAGCACACACTCAGGGTTAACTACTAATGCAACATCAGTCAATAAACACATGACTTAAAGGCACTGACGCACGTTCATCGCTCACACATGAGACAGAGCTGAGCCTGAACGACTGATTCAGTCACACAGCGGACGGGCTTATCAAACGCTTATCCAACGCTTATCCAACGCTTATCCAACGCTTATCCAACGCTTATCCAACGCTTATCAAACGCTTATCCAACGCTTATCAAACGCTTATCCAACGCTTATCAAACGCTTATCAAACGCTTATCCAACGCTTATAATCAAACGCTTATTATCAAACGCTTCTGCTCTTTAAGGTGTTTTTGGAGATTGACAGCTGTGTTCGCTATGGCAATAACAGCATACGCGTTTAACTAGTGTTCATTTCATTAATGAAAACTTCAACGAAAAATGTTGATTGAAGGCCTTTTCCCCATGACTAAGAGAAAGACGACAACATTAAACAGTAACTCTGACTAGATCAACAGGATCTTACAGTCGGTCTGTGTTGCTCCTGACTGAATCTGTCATCCAAACATGAGCTCGACATCATTACTGGAGAATAAATGCACTCACGCAACCTCTGTGAGACCATACAGTCTTTTTGCTGTTGTTTCAATAGAAAACATTAACTTAAGTTTTGGCTTTTGAGTCAAATAAAGCATGTGTTTGACTCCACGTTCTCTTGATTTGTTCTGACAGGAGAAAGACAACAATCATTCACAGTAATCATGATTATGATTGAGCAAAATCATTGAGATTATCAGTTTAACTATTACACAGCATGACTAAATATGACCGCGTTTGTATTTACTAAAACTTGACCAATCAAAAAATATGACAACAACTAAAAAGGATAAAGCGTCTGTCAGAATGAGCGAGCGTCAGAGATCATCAGGTTTATTGCGGACAGGAGAAGCTCTTACTGGGCAGCAGTTCTCGGTCGGCCGTCTCTGTGCACACCGGATACGGGTAAAACAAGTGTCCTTTCTCCAGAGGATACGGGATCATCCTGAAAGCTGAAGCATCAGTCCATCAACATCTAATGCATCTCCAACACTTTCACCAGAATCTTTCATTTCAACCCTTCAATGTGAGTTACATAATCCATTTCTGTCACAGATGGAGTTTGTGTTCCTCGTCTCTGGCCTGATCAGTCGGGCTTTAAAAGTCTACAAGTCCCCTGTAATCAATCATTTTATCCTTTCAAACTCATCTTTGATCACCAAAATGACATATTTACGTTTTTTTTCCTTTAAAAAATAATGTCTTCATGCCTTAAAATATCTTGAATGTAACTCGACACCCTTGCCTCATTTAGTATGCGCGGCTCTATGAATATGCAAATGAGCCCCGCCTCCACTCACTCACTCAGCTCAGAGATCCACTGGTTGACGTTGATCTGATTGGTTACAAGGTAGTTTGTGACGTCAGAAACACCAGCGATTTCAAAGCGTGTTTTTGAGACTGTCTTTGGTTCACTGCAGTTTTAAGGAGGAAATACTCAGCAATGCTGTCGACTTATGAACTTACACATGCTTTGTCTTAAAGCAGATTAAAAACACCATATAAACTACATTAAAAGCTGGATTTTCACCAATTTTCAGTAATTTTGTTGATCTGACTGCACTCATGATTTTGGATGAGAATGAAACTTGATCTGAATAATGACTCATCTTCTGTAGATCTGCTTTACAGCTGAATCTGGGCTTTATCTCATATTTGAAGTTTGATCACTGATTCTGTTATTTTCCTGTTGATGACAGTGAAGCTGCTTCGAAGCGTTCTGTACTGTAT
>NC_137127.1:48531261-48563761 GCF_949319135.1 Squalius cephalus | reverse complement strand
GGTTGAACTCCACGGCTCTGTGTATGGCTTCCACTGCATTCATTTCTGCGGTGCTCAAACCTCTCCGTGACGCCGCCTCTGGAGAAAACCTGCACACACACATTTGAATTATTACAGCTAAACACACCAGAGAACCTGCACACACACACCTCAGAGTTATTACAGCCAAACACACCAGAGAACCTGCACACACACATTAGAGTTATTACAGCCAAACACACCAGAGAACCTGCACACACACACATTAGAGTTATTACAGCCAAACACACCAGAGAACCTGCACACACACATCAGATTTATCACAGCTAAACACACCAGAGAACCTGCACACACACATCAGAGTTATTACAGCCAAACACACCAGAGAACCTGCACACACACATCAGAGTTATTACAGCCAAACACACCAGAGAACCTGCACACACACATCAGAGTTATTACAGCTAAACACACCAGAGAACCTGCACACACACACATTAGAGTTATTACAGCCAAACACACCAGAGAACCTGCACACACACACCTCAGAGTTATTACAGCCAAACACACCAGAGAACCTGCACACACACATTAGAGTAATTACAGCCAAACACACCAGAGAACCTGCACACACACATCAGAGTTATTACAGCCAAACACACCAGAGAACCTGCACACACACATCAGAGTTATTACAGCCAAACACACCAGAGAACCTGCACACACACATTTGAGTTATTAAAGCCAAACACACCAGAGAACCTGCACACACACATTAGAGTTATTACAGCCAAACACACCAGAGAACCTGCACACACACATCAGAGTTATTACAGCCAAACACACCAGAGAACCTGCACACACACATTAGAGTTATTACAGCCAAACACACCAGAGAACCTGCACACACACATTAGAGTTATTACAGCCAAACACACCAGAGAACCTGCACACACACATTAGAGTTATTACAGCCAAACACACCAGAGAACCTGCACACATACATCAGAGTTATTACAGCCAAACACACCAGAGAACCTGCACACACACATTATAGTTGTTACAGCCAAACACACCAGAGAACCTGCACACACACATTAGAGTTAGCCTATTACAGCCAAACACACCAGAGAACCTGCACACACACATTAGAGTTAGTAGAGCCATACACACCAGATAACTTGCACACACACATTTGAGTTATTACAGCCAAACACACCAGAGAACCTGCAGACACACATTAGAGTTATTACAGCTAAACCCACCAGAGAACCTGCACACACACATTGGAGTTATTACAGCCAAACACACCAGAGAACCTGCACACACACATTATAGTTGTTACAGCCAAACACACCAGAGAACCTGCACACACACATTATAGTTGTTACAGCCAAACACACCAGAGAACCTGCACACACACACACACACACAGAGTTATTACTAGGGTTGCAAAATTCCGGGAATTTTCAAAGATGGAAATTTTCCATGGGAATTAATGGGAATTTAAGGGAATTAACAGGAATTTATGGGAATAAACGGGAATAAACTAGGAATTTTCAAAGTTGAAGGTTGGCTCTTATTGGGAACTTAAATATAGTTGAGGAAAGTATATTTTAGCATAATCTTGACTAAAACAAACAGATGCCATTCAAATACACTTGAATTTCCATGCCATTCCTCAATCACATGCACATAGCCACTGCTTACTGAGACCACACCCCCTACTGGCACTGTGCATGCCTCCATCACATCATGTACAGAAGCCCAAAGCACAAGACTATTGAAGGCACACATTTGAGCCTGTGGACTAAACAAAGTGAAGTAAGTTTTGATGATATTATGGGGAAATATATTTATTAAATGTTTAAATTGCAAATATCACATAAAAAATGTATTCATCTAGTAGATAGCAAGCTGATAAGTTAGATGCTAAGTAAGCTAGCATAACTTTATTTACCACATAAGTAGGGCTGGGCAGTATGACGGTATATATCGTTACCGCGGAAGAAAATGTCAACCGTAACAGATTGTTTTATTCTGTGTATACCGCCACATGTAAATAAGTAGGCGTGGTTAACTCACGTGCAGCGTGCGTGAGACTGAGACACTGATATTTGTCAAAGAAACATGAAGAATGACCAAGAGGATCCACAAAAGGAATTACGTTTTCAAAATGAACGTGATATTTTCGGGGGGGAAGGCGCAGAAGTCAACTAGAGCAGTGCAGCACACTGAAAGTTTAGAGAGACGCACATGCTCGCAACGGGGCTTACTTGACAACAAGTTCATATATCAATATTCTAACGAATAGAAATAACCTTAAATAATGTATCTATCCGTCTCTTATGTGTACAATTACTTTCAGAGTGGACACGCAAGCGGTTGCCATGGTAATGAATATTTCCAAAATTCCCCAGCTTAACTTCCCATGGAAATTTACTGGAAACTTTCCGGAAATTTACCGGAAATTTTCCGCCCCTTTGCAACCCTAGTTATTACAGCCAAACACACCAGAGAACCTGCACACACACATCAGAGTTATTACAGCCAAACACACCAGAGAACCTGCACACACACATCAGAGTTATTACAGCCAAACACACCAGAGAACCTGCACACACACATCAGAGTTATTACAGCCAAACACACCAGAGAACCTGCACACACACATTAGAGTTATTACAGCCAAACACACCAGAGAACCTGTACACACACATCAGAGTTATTACAGCCAAACACACCAGAGAACCTGCACACACACATCAGAGTTATTACAGCCAAACACACCAGAGAACCTGCACACACACATTAAGAGTTATTACAGCTAAACACACCAGAGAACCTGCACACACACATTAGAGTTATTACAGCCAAACACACCAGAGAACCTGCACACACACATTAAGAGTTATTACAGCCAAACACACCAGAGAACCTGCACACACACATTAGAGTTATTACAGCCAAACACACCAGAGAACCTGTACACACACATCAGAGTTATTACAGCCAAACACACCAGAGAACCTGCACACACACATTAGAGTTATTACAGCCAAACACACCAGAGAACCTGCACACACACATTAGAGTTATTACAGCCAAACACACCAGAGAACCTGTACACACACATCAGAGTTATTACAGCCAAACACACCAGAGAACCTGCACACACACATTAGAGTTATTACAGCCAAACACACCAGAGAACCTGCACACACACATCAGAATTATTACAGCCAAACACACCAGAGAACCTGCACACACACATCAGAGTTATTACAGCCAAACACACCAGAGAACCTGCACACACACATCAGAATTATTACAGCCAAACACACCAGAGAACCTGCACACACACATCAGAGTTATTACAGCCAAACACACCAGAGAACCTGCACACACACATTAGAGTTATTACAGCCAAACACACCAGAGAACCTGCACACACACATTTGAGTTATTACAGCCAAACACACCAGAGAACCTGCACACACACATCAGAGTTATTACAGCCAAACACACCAGAGAACCTGCACACACACATCAGAGTTATTACAGCCAAACACACCAGAGAACCTGCACACACACATTTGAGTTATTACAGCCAAACACACCAGAGAACCTGCACACACACATCAGAGTTATTACAGCTAAACCCACCAGAGAACCTGCACACACACATCAGAGTTATTACAGCCAAACACACCAGAGAACCTGCACACACACTTCAGAGTTATTACAGCCAAACCCACCAGAGAACCTGCACACACACATTAGAGTTATTACAGCCAAACACACCAGAGAACCTGCACACACACATTAGAGTTATTACAGCCAAACACACCAGAGAACCTGCACACACACATTAGAGTTATTACAGCCAAACACACCAGAGAACCTGCACACACACATTAGAGTTATTACAGCCAAACACTCCAGAGAACCTGCACACACACATTAGAGTTATTACAGCCAAACACACCAGAGAACCTGCACACACATTAGAGTTATTACAGCCAAACACACCAGAGAACCTGCACACACACATTAGAGTTATTACAGCCAAACACACCAGAGAACCTGCACACACACATTAGAGTTATTACAGCCAAACACTCCAGAGAACCTGCACACACACATTAGAGTTATTACAGCCAAACACACCAGAGAACCTGCACACACACATCAGTGTTATTACAGCCAAACACACCAGAGAACCTGCGCACACACACACACACCAGAGTTATTACAGCCAAACACACCAGAGAACCTGCACACACACATCAGAGTTATTACAGCCAAACACACCAGAGAACCTGCACACACACATTAGAGTTATTACAGCCAAACACACCAGAGAACCTGCACACACACATTAGAGTTATTACAGCCAAACACTCCAGAGAACCTGCACACACACATTAGAGTTATTACAGCCAAACACACCAGAGAACCTGCACACACACATCAGTGTTATTACAGCCAAACACACCAGAGAACCTGCGCACACACACACACACCAGAGTTATTACAGCCAAACACACCAGAGAACCTGCACACACACATCAGAGTTATTACAGCCAAACACACCAGAGAACCTGTACACACACATTAGAGTTATTACAGCCAAACACACCAGAGAACCTGTACACACACATTTGAGTTTTTACAGCCAAACACACCAGAGAACCTGCACACACACACATCAGAGTTATTACAGCCAAACACACCAGAGAACCTGCACACACACATCAGAGTTATTACAGCTAAACACACCAGAGAACCTGCACACACACATCAGAGTTATTACAGCCAAACACACCAGAGAACCTGCACACACACATTAGAGTTATTACAGCCAAACACACCAGAGAACCTGCACGTGTACACACATCAGAGTTATTACAGCCAAACACACCAGAGAACCTGCACACACACATCAGAGTTATTACAGCCAAACACACCAGAGAACCTGTACACACACATCAGAGTTATTACAGCCACACACACCAGAGAACCTGCACACACACATCAGAGTTATTACAGCCAAACACACCAGAGAACCTGCACACACACACATCAGAGTTATTACAGCCAAACACACCAGAGAACCTGCACACACACATTTGAGTTATTACAGCCAAACACACCAGAGAACCTGCACACACACATTAGAGTTATTACAGCTAAACCCACCAGAGAACCTGCACACACACATCGGAGTTATTACAGCCAAACACACCAGAGAACCTGCACACACACATCGGAGTTATTACAGCCAAACACACCAGAGAACCTGCACACATACATCAGAGTTATTACAGCCAAACACACCAGAGAACCTGCACACACACATTATAGTTGTTACAGCCAAACACACCAGAGAACCTGCACACACACATTAGAGTTAGCCTATTACAGCCAAACACACCAGAGAACCTGCACACACACATTAGAGTTAGTAGAGCCATACACACCAGATAACTTGCACACACACATTTGAGTTATTACAGCCAAACACACCAGAGAACCTGCAGACACACATTAGAGTTATTACAGCTAAACCCACCAGAGAACCTGCACACACACATTGGAGTTATTACAGCCAAACACACCAGAGAACCTGCACACACACATTATAGTTGTTACAGCCAAACACACCAGAGAACCTGCACACACACATTATAGTTGTTACAGCCAAACACACCAGAGAACCTGCACACACACACACACACACACACACACAGAGTTATTACAGCCAAACACACCAGAGAACCTGCACACACACATCAGAGTTATTACAGCCAAACACACCAGAGAACCTGCACACACACATCAGAGTTATTACAGCCAAACACACCAGAGAACCTGCACACACACATCAGAATTATTACAGCCAAACACACCAGAGAACCTGCACACACACATTAGAGTTATTACAGCCAAACACACCAGAGAACCTGTACACACACATCAGAGTTATTACAGCCACACACACCAGAGAACCTGCACACACACATTAAGAGTTATTACAGCTAAACACACCAGAGAACCTGCACACACACATTAGAGTTATTACAGCCAAACACACCAGAGAACCTGCGCGCACACATCAGAGTTATTACAGCCAAACACACCAGAGAACCTGCACACACACATTAGAGTTATTACAGCTAAACACACCAGAGAACCTGCACACACACATTAGAGTTATTACAGCCAAACACACCAGAGAACCTGCACACACACATCAGAGTTATTACAGCCAAACACACCAGAGAACCTGCACACACACATTAGAGTTATTACAGCCAAACACACCAGAGAACCTGCACACACACATCAGAGTTATTACAGCCAAACACACCAGAGAACCTGTACACACACATCAAACACACCAGAGAACCTGCACACACACATCAGAGTTAGTACAGCCAAACACACAAGAGAACCTGCACACACACATCAGAGTTAGTACAGCCAAACACACCAGAGAACCTGCACACACACATTAGAGTTATTACAGCCAAACACACCAGAGAACCTGCACACACACATTAGAGTTATTACAGCCAAACACACCAGAGAACCTGCACACACACATCAGAGTTAGAACAGCCAAACATACCAGAGAACCTGCACACACACATCAGAGTTATTACAGCCAAACACACCAGAGAACCTGCACACACACATCAGAGTTAGTACAGCCAAACACACCAGAGAACCTGCACACACACATCAGAGTTATTACAGCCAAACACACCAGAGAACCTGCACACACACATTAGAGTTATTACAGCCAAACACACCAGAGAACCTGCACACACACATCAGAGTTATTACAGCCAAACACACCAGAGAACCTGCACACACACATCAAACACACCAGAGAACCTGCACACACACATCAGAGTTAGTACAGCCAAACACACCAGAGAACCTGCACACACACATCAGAGTTATTACAGCCAAACACACCAGAGAACCTGCACACACACATCAGAGTTATTACAGCCAAACACACCAGAGAACCTGCACACACACATCAAACACACCAGAGAACCTGCACACACACATCAGAGTTAGTACAGCCAAACACACCAGAGAACCTGTACACACACATCAGAGTTATTACAGCCAAACACACCAGAGAACCTGCACACACACATCAGAGTTATTACAGCTAAACACACCAGAGAACCTGCACACACACATCAGAGTTATTACAGCCAAACACACCAGAGAACCTGCACACACACATCAGAGTTATTACAGCTAAACACACCAGAGAACCTGCACACACACATCAGAGTTATTACAGCTAAACACACCAGAGAACCTGTACACACACATCAGAGTTAGTACAGCCAAACACACCAGAGAACCTGCACACACACATCAGAGTTAGTACAGCCAAACACACCAGAGAACCTGTACACACACATCAGAGTTAGTACAGCCAAACACACCAGAGAACCTGCACACACACATCAGAGTTAGTACAGCCAAACACACCAGAGAACCTGTACACACACATCAGAGTTATTACAGCCAAACACACCAGAGAACCTGCACACACACATCAGAGTTATTACAGCTAAACACACCAGAGAACCTGCACACACACATTAGAGTTATTACAGCCAAACACACCAGAGAACCTGCACACACACATCAGAGTTATTACAGCTAAACACACCAGAGAACCTGCACACACACATTAGAGTTATTACAGCCAAACACACCAGAGAACCTGCACACACACATCAGAGTTATTACAGCTAAACACACCAGAGAACCTGCACACACACATCAGAGTTATTACAGCCAAACACACCAGAGAACCTGTACACACACATTAGAGTTATTACAGCCAAACACTCCATAGAACCTGCACACACACATTAGAGTTATTACAGCCAAACACACCAGAGAACCTGCACACACACATTAGAGTTATTACAGCCAAACACACCAGAGAGCCTGCACACACACATTAGAGTTATTACAGCCAAACACTCCAGAGAACCTGCACACACACATTAGAGTTATTACAGCCAAACACACCAGAGAACCTGCACACACACATCAGTGTTATTACAGCCAAACACACCAGAGAACCTGCGCACACACACCAGAGTTATTACAGCCAAACACACCAGAGAACCTGCACACACACATCAGAGTTATTACAGCCAAACACACCAGAGAACCTGCACACACACACATCAGAGTTATTACAGCCAAACACACCAGAGAACCTGCACACACACATTAGAGTTATTACAGCCAAACACAGCAGAGAACCTGCACACACACATTAGAGTTATTACAGCCAAACACACCAGAGAACCTGTACACACACATCAGAGTTATTACAGCCAAACACACCAGAGAACCTGTACACACACATTTGAGTTATTACAGCCAAACACTCCATAGAACCTGCACACACACATTAGAGTTATTACAGCCAAACACACCAGAGAACCTGCACACACACATTAGAGTTATTACAGCCAAACACACCAGAGAGCCTGCACACACACATTAGAGTTATTACAGCCAAACACTCCAGAGAACCTGCACACACACATTAGAGTTATTACAGCCAAACACACCAGAGAACCTGCACACACATTAGAGTTATTACAGCCAAACACACCAGAGAACCTGCACACACACATTAGAGTTATTACAGCCAAACACACCAGAGAACCTGCACACACACATTAGAGTTATTACAGCCAAACACTCCAGAGAACCTGCACACACACATTAGAGTTATTACAGCCAAACACACCAGAGAACCTGCACACACACATCAGTGTTATTACAGCCAAACACACCAGAGAACCTGCGCACACACACCAGAGTTATTACAGCCAAACACACCAGAGAACCTGCACACACACATCAGAGTTATTACAGCCAAACACACCAGAGAACCTGCACACACACACATCAGAGTTATTACAGCCAAACACACCAGAGAACCTGCACACACACATTAGAGTTATTACAGCCAAACACAGCAGAGAACCTGCACACACACATTAGAGTTATTACAGCCAAACACACCAGAGAACCTGTACACACACATCAGAGTTATTACAGCCAAACACACCAGAGAACCTGTACACACACATTTGAGTTATTACAGCCAAACACACCAGAGAACCTGTACACACACATTTGAGTTATTACAGCCAAACACACCAGAGAACCTGCACACACACATTTGAGTTATTACAGCCAAACACACCAGAGAACCTGCACACACACATTAGAGTTATTACAGCCAAACACACCAGAGAACCTGCACACACACATTAGAGTTATTACAGCCAAACACACCAGAGAACCTGCACACACACATTTGAGTTATTACAGCCAAACACACCAGAGAACCTGTACACACACATCAGAGTTATTACAGCCAAACACACCAGAGAACCTGTACACACACATTTGAGTTATTACAGCCAAACACACCAGAGAACCTGTACACACACATTAGAGTTATTACAGCCAAACACACCAGAGAACCTGTACACACACATTAGAGTTATTACAGCCAAACACACCAGAGAACCTGCACACACACATTAGAGTTATTACAGCCAAACACACCAGAGAACCTGCACACACACATTAGAGTTATTACAGCCAAACACACCAGAGAACCTGCACACACACATTAGAGTTATTACAGCCAAACACACCAGAGAACCTGCACACACACATTAGAGTTATTACAGCCAAACACACCAGAGAACCTGCACACACACATTAGAGTTATTACAGCCAAACACACCAGAGAACCTGCACACACACATTAGAGTTATTACAGCCAAACACACCAGAGAACCTGTACACACACATCAGAGTTATTACAGCCAAACACACCAGAGAACCTGTACACACACATTTGAGTTATTACAGCCAAACACACCAGAGAACCTGTACACACACATTTGAGTTATTACAGCCAAACACACCAGAGAACCTGCACACACACATTAGAGTTATTACAGCCAAACACACCAGAGAACCTGCACACACACATCAGAGTTATTACAGCCAAACACACCAGAGAACCTGTACACACACATTTGAGTTATTACAGCCAAACACACCAGAGAACCTGCACACACACATCAGAGTTATTACAGCCAAACACACCAGAGAACCTGCACACACACATCAGAGTTATTACAGCTAAACACACCAGAGAACCTGCACACACACATCAGAGTTATTACAGCCAAACACACCAGAGAACCTGTACACACACATTTGAGTTATTACAGCCAAACACACCAGAGAACCTGTACACACACATCAGAGTTATTACAGCCAAACACACCAGAGAACCTGCACACACACACATCAGAGTTATTACAGCCAAACACACCAGAGAACCTGCACACACACACATTAGAGTTATTACAGCCAAACACACCAGAGAACCTGCACACACACATTAGAGTTATTACAGCCAAACACAGCAGAGAACCTGCACACACACATTAGAGTTATTACAGCCAAACACACCAGAGAACCTGTACACACACATCAGAGTTATTACAGCCAAACACACCAGAGAACCTGTACACACACATTTGAGTTATTACAGCCAAACACACCAGAGAACCTGCACACACACATTTGAGTTATTACAGCCAAACACACCAGAGAACCTGCACACACACATTTGAGTTATTACAGCCAAACACACCAGAGAACCTGCACACACACATTAGAGTTATTACAGCCAAACACAGCAGAGAACCTGCACACACACATTAGAGTTATTACAGCCAAACACACCAGAGAACCTGTACACACACATCAGAGTTATTACAGCCAAACACACCAGAGAACCTGTACACACACATTTGAGTTATTACAGCCAAACACACCAGAGAACCTGTACACACACATTTGAGTTATTACAGCCAAACACACCAGAGAACCTGCACACACACATTAGAGTTATTACAGCCAAACACACCAGAGAACCTGCACACACACATTAGAGTTATTACAGCCAAACACACCAGAGAACCTGCACACACACATTAGAGTTATTACAGCCAAACACACCAGAGAACCTGTACACACACATTAGAGTTATTACAGCCAAACACACCAGAGAACCTGCACACACACATCAGAGTTATTACAGCCAAACACACCAGAGAACCTGCACACACACATCAGAGTTATTACAGCCAAACACACCAGAGAACCTGCACACACACATTAGAGTTATTACAGCCAAACACACCAGAGAACCTGCACACACACATCAGAGTTATTACAGCCAAACACACCAGAGAACCTGTACACACACATTTGAGTTATTACAGCCAAACACACCAGAGAACCTGTACACACACATTTGAGTTATTACAGCCAAACACACCAGAGAACCTGCACACACACATTAGAGTTATTACAGCCAAACACACCAGAGAACCTGCACACACACACATTAGAGTTATTACAGCCAAACACACCAGAGAACCTGCACACACACACACATCAGAGTTATTACAGCCAAACACACCAGAGAACCTGCACACACACACATTAGAGTTATTACAGCCAAACACACCAGAGAACCTGCACACACACATTTGAGTTATTACAGCCAAACACACCAGAGAACCTGCACACACACATTAGAGTTATTACAGCCAAACACACCAGAGAACCTGTACACACACATCAGAGTTATTACAGCCAAACACACCAGAGAACCTGTACACACACATTTGAGTTATTACAGCCAAACACACCAGAGAACCTGCACACACACACATTAGAGTTATTACAGCCAAACACACCAGAGAACCTGCACACACACACATCAGAGTTATTACAGCCAAACACACCAGAGAACCTGCACACACACACATTAGAGTTATTACAGCCAAACACAGCAGAGAACCTGCACACACACATTAGAGTTATTACAGCCAAACACACCAGAGAACCTGTACACACACATCAGAGTTATTACAGCCAAACACACCAGAGAACCTGCACACACACATTTGAGTTATTACAGCCAAACACACCAGAGAACCTGCACACACACATTAGAGTTATTACAGCCAAACACACCAGAGAACCTGCACACACACATTTGAGTTATTACAGCCAAACACACCAGAGAACCTGCACACACACATTAGATTTATTACAGCCAAACACACCAGAGAACCTGCACACACACATTAGAGTTATTACAGCCAAACACACCAGAGAACCTGCACACACACATCAGAGTTATTACAGCCAAACACACCAGAGAACCTGCACACACACACATCAGAGTTATTACAGCCAAACACACCAGAGAACCTGCACACACACACACATTAGAGTTATTACAGCCAAACACACCAGAGAACCTGCACACACACCAGCTCTGATTAATGCTGCCTGAATCATAATCATACACTGTTTGCTCGTTGGCCAGAGGTTTCTCCCAAGGTTTTCTCTCCATTCTGTCACTGATGGAGTTTGGGTTCCTGCCACTTAATATTCAACACTATTATTGATCTGACTGTGCTGACGCTGTGTTATGAGAACTGAACTGAGCTGATGATGACATCACTGTTTTCTCAAGAACTGCTTTATAGATTAAATTAACTAATTTAATAATTGATGATCTTTACACTGAACTGACTTCAGCTGAACAGACGAAATGAATAATTTTCCTGTTTATCACTGTAAAGCTGAAACCATCTGTAATGTATAAAGCGCAATAGAAATAAAGCTGACTTGACTAATATGATTTTTTTTAAAACCTGATATCAGTTTATAATGAGTATATTATTATGAGAATGATTTCCCCTTCTTTGAGTCGTTTGTAAGTTGAATGTTACCGCTTTAAACGCTTCCAGTTATTTTACCTTTACTAAACCAGTCCGTTATGCTGCTTTATATCGCAAACTGGTATTTCTTATCATATTATTTTAATTTATTAGCATAATCATAAAAACAGTGGCTTGTAGCACAAATAGTTTTATCGTTTACTGCACTTTGTTATTCTTCTATAGCAGCTAATGAATCGGAGCATTGCTAAATAAGGTGGATGTGTGCAAAATTCCTGCTCAATGATATATAACTAACAGTGCAGAAACTCTGAGTGACATCTGCTGCATTCATGTGAGAAAAACCTATACTATGTAGCATTCATTTGTTCTGCAATTAAACCGTTTTCAAGCCTGTCATGAATAACAGTGCAGGCGAATGCGAACTCACTTATCGGACACGGCTCTGGCCTTCAGAAGCGCCGCTGTGTAGCAGATCGTGGCAGACTTTGGCAAACTGATGTCTGTGGAAGACAACAATCATGTGATGATTGAGAAGTACATCATTATCCATAAGAGACTCAAAACATACTCCTGAGGACTCAAACACAAGGTGTGGAAAAACAGGGTGGAAAAGGGCCAAACACCGACAGTTCACATAAAAACATAAAATCATGCTTTAAATTTGAGTCAAACTTTGAATGTGCATTAATATTGAAACAATAATGAGTATATTATTATGAGAATGATTTCCCCTTCTTTGAGCCGTTTGTAAGTTGAATGTTACAGCTTTAAACGCTTCCAGTTATTTTACCTTTACAAAAAAAGTCCTTGAACATGGAAAGCAATAGAAATGTCAGAAATTAATAAGTATATTTCCCCTCACAGATCACGATCAGGACAGTCTCTCCTCTCATATCTTCATGTTTCCTCACAATATTCTCATGCAATACATGCAAAAACATCTGTAACGATGTGTGTGTGTGCGTGCGTGTGTGTTGGTCGTACCGTCGTACTTGGCGAGCACGGCCTGAACATCGGCGTAGTTCTGCAGCTCCAGAAGAGACTCCAGCAGGTTCTCATGAATATTGAACATGCTGAGTAGAGGAAACTCCTTCATTAACTGCAGGAAACACAGGAACAGCTCACATTCTCCACCAATGCAGACTGTGTGTGTTTGAGTGTGTGTGTGTGAGTGTGTGTATGTTTAACTGAATCATGGCTGCACCTCAGTTGTGCATTATTTTCAATAAAACAGCAGACTGTCATTCATCTGAATGTTCAAGATATCAAGAACTATACATTATATAGAGAACACTCACTGAATATCACTTTCAGTTTGCTGATTCCATTATTATTGAAAATGGCGTTCATATCTTCTGTGTGGATCAGAGTGTATGTCAAGAGTCAAAGGTCACTCACGTCTCGCATCATCTTGACGGCTTCTCGCGTGCGGCCGAGCTTTCTGGAGCACATGGCAAGTCTTCTCTTGATGTAGACTAACACGTTTGTGTCCCTTCCTACGAAACACACACACACACACACACACACAAAGAATAACAAAATATAAATAAAATAAAGCAAAAATCCATGACTGTCATAAAAGAAGCTTAAAGGAGAACTCCGGTCAATTTTAATATTGAGCTCATTTTTTTGTAAATTTGGAGTGCTGTCAGTACAGAGAACAATGACAAAAATCGGTGTTGCCTACACCGTGTTATCCTCTTTTTAAAATTTGCACCCTGTTGACTTCAATGGGGCAAGTTTTAAACCTGCTTTTAGCCTCTTAACATCCTTGATGTGTCATTACAAGTGCACAGCCAATGTGAGTGATTCCTTCAGAGTGAATACGGGTGAATCTGACTGCAGTAGATGTGAAAGAGGTGTGAGGTGAGGTTAGGTGTGTGTTAGGTGTGTGTGTGTGTGAGGTGAGGTCAGGTGTGTGTGTGAGGTGAGGTCAGGTGTGTGTGCGAGGTGAGGTTAGGTGTGTGTGTGTGAGGTGAGGTTAGGTGTGTGTGTGAGGTGAGGTCAGGTGTGTGTGTGTGTGAGGTGAGGTTAGGTGTGTGTGTGAGGTGAGGTCAGGTGTGTGTGTGTGAGGTGAGGTTAGGTGTGTGTGTGTGAGGTGAGGTTAGGTGTGTGTTAGGTGTGTGTGTGTGTGAGGTGAGGTCAGGTGTGTGTGTGAGGTGAGGTCAGGTGTGTGTGCGAGGTGAGGTCAGGTGTGTGTGTGTGAGGTGAGGTTAGGTGTGTGTGTGTGAGGTGAGGTTAGGTGTGTGTGTGAGGTGAGGTCAGGTGTGTGTGTGTGTGAGGTGAGGTTAGGTGTGTGTGTGAGGTGAGGTCAGGTGTGTGTGTGTGAGGTGAGGTTAGGTGTGTGTGTGTGAGGTGAGGTTAGGTGTGTGTTAGGTGTGTGTGTGTGAGGTGAGGTCAGGTGTGTGTGTGAGGTGAGGTTAGGTGTGTGTGTGAGGTGAGGTCAGGTGTGTGTGTGTGTGAGGTGAGGTTAGGTGTGTGTGTGTGAGGTGAGGTTAGGTGTGTGTGTGTGAGGTGAGGTTAGGTGTGTGTGTGAGGTGAGGTCAGGTGTGTGTGTGTGAGGTGAGGTTAGGTGTGTGTGTGTGTGAGGTGAGGTTAGGTGTGTGTGTGAGGTGAGGTCAGGTGTGTGTGTGTGAGGTGAGGTTAGGTGTGTGTGTGTGAGGTGAGGTTAGGTGTGTGTGTGAGGTGAGGTCAGGTGTGTGTGTGAGGTGAGGTTAGGTGTGTGTGTGTGTGAGGTGAGGTTAGGTGTGTGTGTGAGGTGAGGTCAGGTGTGTGTGTGTGTGAGGTGAGGTTAGGTGTGTGTGTGTGAGGTGAGGTTAGGTGTGTGTGTGAGGTGAGGTCAGGTGTGTGTGTGAGGTGAGGTCAGGTGTGTGTGTGAGTTGAGGTCAGGTGTGTGTGTGAGGTGAGGTCAGGTGTGTGTGTGAGTTGAGGTCAGGTGTGTGCGAGGTGAGGTCAGGTGTGTGTGTGAGGTGAGGTTAGGTGTGTGTGTGTGAGGTGAGGTCAGGTGTGTGTGTGAGGTGAGGTCAGGTGTGTGTGTGAGGTGAGGTCAGGTGTGTGTGTGAGGTGAGGTCAGGTGTGTGTGTGAGGTGAGGTCAGGTGTGTGTGTGAGGTGAGGTCAGGTGTGTGTGTGAGGTGAGGTCAGGTGTGTGTGTGAGGTGAGGTCAGGTGTGTGTGTGAGTTGAGGTCAGGTGTGTGCGAGGTGAGGTCAGGTGTGTGTGTGAGGTGAGGTTAGGTGTGTGTGTGTGAGGTGAGGTCAGGTGTGTGTGTGAGGTGAGGTTAGGTGTGTGTGTGAGGTGAGGTCAGGTGTGTGTGTGTGAGGTGAGGTTAGGTGTGTGTGTGAGGTGAGGTGAGGTCAGGTGTGTGTGTGAGGTGAGGTTAGGTGTGTGTGTGTGAGGTGAGGTTAGGTGTGTGTGTGAGGTGAGGTCAGGTGTGTGTGTGTGAGGTGAGGTTAGGTGTGTGTGTGTGAGGTGAGGTTAGGTGTGTGTGTGAGGTGAGGTCAGGTGTGTGTGTGAGGTGAGGTCAGGTGTGTGTGTGAGGTGAGGTCAGGTGTGTGCGAGGTGAGGTCAGGTATGTGTGTGAGGTGAGGTTAGGTGTGTGTGTGAGGTGAGGTCAGGTGTGTGTGTGAGGTGAGGTTAGGTGTGTGTGTGTGAGGTGAGGTTAGGTGTGTGTGTGGTGAGGTTAGGTCAGGTGTGTGTGTGAGGTCGTGTGTGTGTGTGAAGTGAGGTTAGGTCAGGTGTGTGCGAGGTGAGGTCAGGTATGTGAGGTCAGGTGTGTGTGGTCAGGTGTGTGTGTGTATGAGATGAGGTCAGGTGTGTGTGTGTGTATGAGATGAGGTCAGGTGTGTGTGTGTGTGTATGAGGTGAGGTCAGGTGTGTATGATGTGAGGTTAGGTCAGGTGTGTGTGAGGTCAAGTGTGTGTGTGAGGTGTGAGGTGAGGTCAGGTGTGTGTGTGAGGTGAGGTCAGGTGTGTGCGAGGGTGAGGTCAGGTGTGTGCGAGGTGAGGTCAGGTGTGTGCGAGGTGAGGTCAGGTGTGTGAGGTCAGTTGTTACTCTCTCTGCTAACAGCTGTTGCTGCTGACCTTTTTGATAGAGGGTGAAGAGGGGAGCCGAGTGCTTAAGCCTCTTCCTGCCAGTACAGAGCCTCTCCACCACCAAGACTCCTGTAGTGCCACCTCGGGCCACACATGGAAACTGGGTATCATACGGTCCCAGGGTAAACTACAGGGGATCTCAGAGCAGCAGTGGGCCCCAGAGACACTGTGTGGACACGCCCTGGCACCCGTCAACCACTGTCCCAGCTATGGGCAAATAGCCCCACTGCCTTGTGGTTAGTCTGTTGAGAGGGAGCACACCCTGACAGAAAAGCAATGCGCTAGAGGTGCGCAATAGGCGGGCCTTGACAGACGAAGTATCCGGCAGCCAAGATGGGGGGGGGGGGGGAGGTTGTCCTGGGACCACCTTTGCCATCGGAACTGACCTCATCATGGTGAAGATAGTGCTACTGGGGATGGCACATCTTACATATGTAAGCGCACCCTCTACCAGTACATCAGCAAGGCCTGGACTGATGAGAACATCCCGCAGCAATGGAGAGATGCAAACATTGTAATAATTTAAAAGAACAAGGGTAACCAGGCCATCTGCGGCAATAGCAGGGGCATATCACTCCTTTCTGTTGGTGGTAAGGTCATGGCGGAGGTGCTGCTTCAGTGACTTATTAACAACATCACTGAGTCAATGCTGCCAGAATCACAAAGTGGGTTTAGAAAGAACAGGAGCACGATCAACATGATCTTCACAGCCCGGCAGCTACAGGAAAAGTGCCGGGAGCAACATCAGGACATGTTTATGTCGGTCTCTCCAAATCATTCGATACTGTGCAAAGAGAGCTCTTATGGGCTGTCCTCCTCAGGTTTGGCTGTCCCAATAAGTTTGTTAACATCCTCCGCCAGTTCCATGATGGGATGATGCTTGGGTGACCATAGGCGGACAAGAGTTCGAGCCCTTCTGTACTGTTTTTAGTGTACTTTATTTTTAGAGCCACTAGGTGGTGCTAGTCCATGTGTTTTTGATGTTGTCAGAGAGAGTAACCTCTGACCTTAATTGCAGCCATTTTTACTCAGTTGATGCTGATAGTCACACGGTTAAAGCAGCTCAATCTCTTCATCATCTTTGCAATCATTTATAGAAGCTTTGTCTGTAAGTATTAATGTGTTTGCTAGAAGCTTGTTTTTCATCTTTTGTTTGGAATTAGTACCAGTAATTTTAGGATAAAATTGATATTAAGAGAGACTTTTCAGTACGATGTTTCATGCATCTTGATTATTATGTGTGTATATTATGTCCAGTTATACCTTAAGCGAACTGTTACAATTATTAATGTACAGTCTTTAGAAAATTATTTTTCCCTTTTTTCTGTATTTCAGTTTTATTCTGTCCCACTTGCATTTGAAGTGGTGGTGTTAATAAATCTATGCTTCAGTTCAACTTTCTTGTGGAAGGAGTTATCTGTCTGCCTAGTTGAAGAAGGGAAGTATGCAGACGCCTGTGCTTTTGTGGCCCATACTCCGGAGGATCTTCGAACTGTCCTTGCTGTGGCAGTGAGGGCTGACTGTCAACTCCACCAAGACAGAAAAGGTCTTCCAATGGAGTACCATTGCCGCACCCACATTACCTGCCTTCACTGTTGGAGATGAACAGTTGTCAGTAGTGCCATCTTTCAAATATCTGGGGAGCATCAGATATCTATTTCGTGTGTCTTTCATTATACGCACAACATCCCAGATGCCATAGCAAGACCGCTGGGCTCCCCGTGGATTGTTGTCAGGCTTAGGAGGCGGCGCAGACGGAGGAGGGAGAGGAAGCAGAAACGGGGCCGCATGTCCGGTGTTATGCTAAGGAACACTAAGAAAACAACCATACAAGCCACCTCTACCGAGCCTGTATCTCTCCAATGCCAGATCCCTGGTGCATAAAACGGATGACTTGGAATTACAACTCGTTGGAAATCGCTATGTTCGTGATTGCTGTGTTTTGATTATAACTGAAACCTGGTTTCACCCGGGGATACCCGATGCTAGCATACAGCTAGCAGGTCGCACTCTGCTTCGCTGGGACAGGACTGAGGACTCTGGTAAGAGAAGAGGTGGGGGGCTCTGCATGTATGTGCATGAGAACTGGTGTAATAATGGGACAATTATAGATAAACACTGTTCCCCTGATCTCGAGTACATGTCTGTAAGATGCTGGGCTTTTTTTTACCGGGAGAGCTAACAACAGTGATTGCCACGGCTGTGTATATTCCACCCGCCGCCAATGTAAACACAGTGCTCTCTCTCCTGCTGAACACCATAAATGAACAACAGCAGGCCCACCCCGATGGTGTTCATATAATTGCAGGAGACTTTAATAAGGCTAACTTGAAGACTGTACTCCTGAAATTCTATCAACATGTCAAGTGTCCTACCAGAGGAGAGAACACTTTGGATCATGTTTATTCCAACATTAAGCACACGTACAGAGCCATACCCCTCCCCATCTAGGCCAGTCAGACCATCTCTCTCTCCTACTCTCCCCAGCCTACACCCCCCTCAGACGCAGTGCCAGGCCTACCATTAAGACTGTTACAACCTGGCCTGATAATGAAATTTTCAAACTACAGGATTGCTTCAGCCAGACGGATTGGGACTTATTTGAACACCAGGAGTTGGAAACATTCACAGGAACAGTACTGGACAATATCAAGTTCTGCATCGGAAATGTGACTGTGAACAAAAACAGTCGGGTTTTCCCAAACCAGAAATCCTGGATGACCAACCATGTCCGCACACTCCTCAAAGCCCGCGACACTGCCTTCAGGTCAGGCGATAGAGCTCTGTACAGGGCTGCTTGAGCCGACCTGAAACGTGGAATTAAGAAAGCCAAAACGGACCATAGGATGAGCATAGAGTCCCACCTGTCCAGCAACAATATACAGGAGGTGTGGCAGGGCATACAAGACATCACAAACTATAGAGGCTGTGATGCGACAACAGGAGATCTGAGTGCGCCGCTGGTAGAGGAGCTAAATTGCTACTTTGTTCGCTTTGAAACATCGCAACAGCAGCACTCATCTGCTCCAACCCTGCCTTCACCTTCACTCCCATCTGGTTTCTGCACTACTTTAGTACTGCCCCCATCCCCACCTGGTTTCTGCACCACTCTACTCACTGTGAGGGAGCACGATGTCAGACGGGTGCTCCTGGCAGTAAACCCCAGGAAGGTTGCCGGCCCAGATGGAGTACCTGGCAAGGTGCTCAGAGCGTGTGCCCACCAGCTCGCCCTCATCTTCTCCAGAATCTTCAACTGCTCCCTGGCTCAGGCAGTCATCCCGTCCTGCTTAAAATCAACCACAATCATTCCAGTGCCGAAGAAGTCTCCCATTACCAGCCTAAATGATTATCGTCCTGTGGCCCTCACTCCGGTAGTCATGAAGTGCCTCGAGAGACTGGTTCTTCAGCACATCAAACACTGTCTCCCCCCAGACTTCGACCCCTATCAGTTTGCATATCGTGCGAACAGATCCACAGAGGATGCCATCGCCGTAGCTCTCCACTCTGTGCTGAGCCACCTGGAGCAGCAGCAGAGCTACGTCCGGATGCTCTTTGTGGACTACAGCTCAGCTTTCAATACAATCATTCCAGACAGTCTGATCCCTAAACTGGCCTCTCCCCTCTCACATATGCCTGGATAAAGGACTTTCTCACCAACCAGCCCCAGATGGTGAGACTTAGTCCCCACCTCTCCTCCACTTGCACGCTGAGCACTGGCTCCCCACAAGGCTGTGTGCTGAGCCCCCTCCTGTACTGTCTCTACACCCACGACTGAGGTCCTGAACTTGGCAGCCTGGTGTTCAGAGAATAACTTGGCTCTGAACACCAAGAAAACTAAGGAGATCATTGTCGACTTCAGGAAGAACAGCACCTACCTAGCCCCCCTTTACATCAACAGTGAGTGTGTGGAGAGGGTTCCGGTTTCTTGGCGTCCTCATCTCCGCTGACATCTCCTGGACAGGCAACATTACAGTGGTTATCAAGTAGGCTCAACAGCGGCTACACTTTTTGCGGGTTTTCAGGAAGTGCAACCTGGCTTCCAACCTGCCGCTGACCTTCTACCGCTCGTCCATCGAGAGCATACTGACGTACTGTATCACAGTATGGTATGGCAGCTGCACTGTGGCAGGCAGGGAGAGGCTTCAGAGAGTAGTAAAAGCAGCACAGAAGATCATCGGCTGCCCTCTCCCCTCCTTGATGGACATTTACACCTCCCGCTGCCTGTGTGTGTGAGAGGTCAGGGGTCACTCACTGTGCTGGGCCTCGTACTGGGCGCCGTGGTGCTGCAGCTGCTGACTGCGCCGGTAACAGCTCTCTCAGTAGCCACGTTTCCACTGTCGAGCCAGGGCCGGGCCGTGCTAGTGCGTGCCAGGGCCAGTCGCGTTTCCACTGTCACTTCCGGGGCTTGATCGGGGCTTACTCAGGGCCAACGGCCAGGATTTCTGGCCCGTCGAATACCTTGGGCCAAAGCGGGCCAGCTCGGGCTAGAGGAGTGGTTACGAACAGAGGAGGAGTTCACCTGAGTCGGGAGACGGCAGCGCCGGATGATTCTGTCAGCATTAAAGACTTTTAAAATAATTTAACTCGCGTTCATGTTTGAATGCCTTCTGTTTGTGATGCAAAAGACTATGCGCGCTAACCATTACCATAGTAAACATAGTAAACGCTTGAAGATACGCATAGTAAAAAAAACTGTGAACGCTTGAAGAAATCAGACCAATCATAAAGGCTATCATGTTTTTATTTTATCTGTCATAGCCTACGTCTCGTCTCTTTATACCGGACTATCATAAAATAAAGCAACTTTTTTTTTCGGGAGCTTCCTCTGTTTCTCTGACTGAAAATATCTGTATGTGAGTCGAGAGAGTGCTAAAGCTCCTCAGGTCGTATTTTTGGTGCCATATATTTGTAGAAATTATCATTCTTTCTAAATGTGATGTAAATATGTCCTGTAACTACCAGATAAACAGAAACAGACGCGACTGAAGAAGTAAGTGTGTCCTCTTTCTTTTGTGAAATAGACCTAACGGTAATTTATTTCTGAGTGACTAATGTGCAGTTTTGACAAATTAATTCATTATGATCAATGTATCACGTTTTATTGTAAACCTGTGGTAAAACATCGATGCTTGGGTTTTAAATATTCAAGTAAACAACAAAAATGCCAGCAAACGGCCGCTTTTATCATGTTTGTTTTCAACGCTGTTTCCAGTGATTTCTGATTAGTTTTCTGATAAAACTTCCATTTGTTGGTGCAATGATGGGTTAGTGTGACGTTGTTCCAGAGAGGTGTGTTACGGGCGTGTTTTAGTGAAGCGCTGTGGAGCTTCTGGCCCGACAGTGGAAACGCAGGCCCGGTGCTATTAGCCCGGCACGGCCCGTTTAAAGCCCTGGCTCGCACTGGCCCGACAGTGGAAATGCGGCTAGTGAGGTGTGTGTGAGGTCAGGTGTGTGTGAGGTCAGAGGTCAAGGGTCACTCACTGTGCTGGGCCTC
Source organism: Squalius cephalus (assembly GCF_949319135.1). Classification (NCBI taxonomy): domain Eukaryota; kingdom Metazoa; phylum Chordata; class Actinopteri; order Cypriniformes; family Leuciscidae; genus Squalius; species Squalius cephalus. The sequence goes on along the minus strand of NC_137127.1, from coordinate 48,541,335 downwards.
GTACTGGGCCCCGTGGTGCTGCAGCTGCTGACTGCGCCGGTAACAGCTCTCTCCCACCTTCAGCGCCTGCTTGAAGAGCTTCTCCGCCTCCACGATCGTCGTGGCCTCCTCCTCAGCCAGGAGAACATACGCCGTTGCACACCTGCCACACACACAAGCAGTGCTCAGAACACACACACGCTAACACAAACTCTGCCTCCATTACGACACAAGAGTTTAGAGCTGATCCAGGGTTTGTTGATCAGGAATTCACATCATAATCTGCCAATCATTCTGTCTGCCACTGTAACTAAACAGCAACAATAATAGTAATTGACTTCCTTTATGAGGGACAACAGATAATATTCTAGTGTTGTTATAAGCGAGATTGTTAATATAAAACTGTCCTAACCAGACAAAATGTGCGATAAAAGGCAACTTTCCCATGTTAATCAGAGTTTTCATCCATGATGGGATTCTATTTTAGAAACGGTTTCTATTTCTGTTACGTTGATCGAGGCTGGAACAGCAACATACAAAGTGTGACTTCAGGAACTGATTATGTGCTTTATTTAAGGTTAAAAGCGCCTAGTGACCTTTATAGACGACATTCAAGCTGTGAACAAAAGTGTATTCTATGGCAAAGTTTGTTTCAGTCACTCAGTATGTACTTCTAACCCTCTGGTGCTCTGCGTGTCAGATCGATTTTTTTTATTTCAATGAAATTAATGTACTATATTTTAGTTAGATAATATTTTTTGTTTAATATTTTGTATTTTTAGGGGATTTTATGGTACTAAATTATATTTACGCTGTATTTATAATCCATTCATTCACATTTTGAACATTGACCTGAAAATTTAATTTCCAACTTAAACTGTGGTAAATCATGAATGCTGTAGAGCAACAGACTTCAGTTTGATCTCTTTTCAAAGACGACACTTTGCAGATTATTGCTGAAGTGAAAAACGTTTAAAAAAGTGAACTTAAAAAACTGTCTTAAAGAACTTATAAAAATAACTTAAAAAAGCTTTCCTGTAGCTCAAACAGTAGAGCATTGGTGCTTGCAATGCCAAGGTCATGGGTTTGATTCCCAGGGAAAGCAAGAACTGATAAGAATGTAAATGTGTACCTTGAAATGCAATGTAAGTCGCTTTGGATAAAAGCGTCTGCCAAATGTAAAAAATGTAAATGTAAAAAAAACTTACAGAATTTTATGTTTATTGTTATGAAAAATGTTGAAAAACATGTTTTACTCTAAAACTGTGAGAAAACCGAAGCCATAAATCTAAACAAGTTGTGTTTGATATCTCAAAAAATGAGCTTTCAGTCAGATTGTGTTTGGCTGCAGTACCAAACGCTTCCACTAGAGGAAATTAGTCTCCCATTCATTTCTAATGTGCTCGTTTTGACCGCAAGGAGCACAAGTGTGACTATTTTTTTCAGGACCATTTAACCTGTTCGAATCATGTCCATAATTTTGTTTTTTTGAGTTAACACAGCAAGTGCCAAAACCTTTATCAAGTTTCGTACCATTCCGGTGAAGAATTTGTTTTATTTTAAAACCAAATGTAAATTTTTTCAGTCAAAAATGAACGAAGAGCAATAATGTCAAAAGGGTATAATATTTATGAATTTGATTATATATTTATCCGTTTGGTTGCGAATACTGTGCGCTTGCAGAGAGGCTCCGCCCACACGCTCTTCTGATTGGCTGTGGTTTGTGACTGATTTGTCTGGTTAGGAGAACAGATTAAACATGCTGGGAATATATTACAGCATATTTCACAAGCTACAGAGGATTTCTGAAGGAGTAACACAGGCTAGATCCTTCTATCTGAACTATCAGTTGTTCAGTGCATGAGTGTTTGCAGTGCAGATCATCACTCACTCCTCCAGATCCAGAGCTTCATGAGCCGCCGTGATCCGAGCCTGAGGATTCCTCTCTCTCCAGGCCTTCTGCATGACTGTCAACACACACATACACACACTTATGCAAAGGTCTCCAAGATGCTGTGCTGAATCAGTAATGCTGTGCTCTTACTGGCGTCTGCAGGCCGCAGGTGATCAGAATCACAGGTGAAGAAAGTCTGATGATCCTGCGCTGATAGATTCATGTCGTAGTATGTGAGTGGCTCTCGCCCCGTTACCCACGTGTACCTGCAGCAAACACACTCAAATAAGCGGCTCAATGACATTCAACATCAGTTCAGTTACTCTCAACGTCATTTACTCTCATCGTCAGTTACTCTCAACGTCAGTTACTCTCATTGTCAGTTACTCTCAACGTCAGTTACTCTCATTGTCAGTTACTCTCAACGTCAGTTACTCTCAACGTCAGTTACTCTCATCGTCAGTTACTCTCAACGTCAGTTACTCTCAACGTCAGTTACTCTCATCGTCAGTTACTCTCAACGTCAGTTACTCTCAACGTCAGTTGCTCTCAACGTCAGTTACTCTCAACGTCAGTTACTCTCATTGTCAGTTACTCTCAACGTCAGTTACTCTCATTGTCAGTTACTCTCAACGTCAGTTACTCTCATTGTCAGTTACTCTCAACGTCAGTTACTCTCATTGTCAGTTACTCTCAACGTCAGTTACTCTCATTGTCAGTTACTCTCAACGTCAGTTACTCTCAACGTCAGTTACTCTCATCGTCAGTTACTCTCAACGTCAGTTACTCTCAACGTCAGTTACTCTCAACGTCAGTTACTCTCATCGTCAGTTACTCTCAACGTCAGTTACTCTCAACGTCAGTTGCTCTCTCAACGTCAGTTACTCTCATCGTCAGTTACTCTCTCATCGTCAGTTACTCTCAACGTCAGTTACTCTCATTGTCAGTTACTCTCAACGTCAGTTACTCTCAACGTCAGTTACTCTCAACGTCAGTTACTCTCTCATTGTCAGTTACTCTCAACGTCAGTTACTCTCTCAACGTCAGTTACTCTCATCGTCAGTTACTCTCAACGTCAGTTACTCTCTCAACGTCAGTTACTCTCAACGTCAGTTACTCTCATCGTCAGTTACTCTCATCGTCAGTTACTCTCAACGTCAGTTACTCTCATTGTCAGTTACTCTCAACGTCAGTTACTCTCAACGTCAGTTACTCTCAACGTCAGTTACTCTCAACGTCAGTTACTCTCAACGTCAGTTACTCTCAACGTCAGTTACTCTCATCGTCAGTTACTCTCAACGTCAGTTACTCTCAACGTCAGTTACTCTCATCGTCAGTTACTCTCATCGTCAGTTACTCTCAACGTCAGTTACTCTCAACGTCAGTTACTCTCTCAACGTCAGTTACTCTCATCGTCAGTTACTCTCAACGTCAGTTACTCTCAACGTCAGTTACTCTCATCGTCAGTTACTCTCATCGTCAGTTACTCTCAACGTCAGTTACTCTCAACGTCAGTTACTCTCTCAACGTCAGTTACTCTCATCGTCAGTTACTCTCTCATCGTCAGTTACTCTCAACGTCAGTTACTCTCATTGTCAGTTACTCTCAACGTCAGTTACTCTCAACGTCAGTTACTCTCATTGTCAGTTACTCTCAACGTCAGTTACTCTCAACGTCAGTTACTCTCAACGTCAGTTACTCTCTCATTGTCAGTTACTCTCTCAACGTCAGTTACTCTCTCAACGTCAGTTACTCTCATCGTCAGTTACTCTCAACGTCAGTTACTCTCTCAACGTCAGTTACTCTCAACGTCAGTTACTCTCATCGTCAGTTACTCTCATCGTCAGTTACTCTCATCGTCAGTTACTCTCAACGTCAGTTACTCTCTCAACGTCAGTTACTCTCAACGTCAGTTACTCTCATCGTCAGTTACTCTCAACGTCAGTTACTCTCATCGTCAGTTACTCTCTCATTGTCAGTTACTCTCAACGTCAGTTACTCTCTCAACGTCAGTTACTCTCATCGTCAGTTACTCTCAACGTCAGTTACTCTCTCAACGTCAGTTACTCTCAACGTCAGTTACTCTCATCGTCAGTTACTCTCATCGTCAGTTACTCTCAACGTCAGTTACTCTCATTGTCAGTTACTCTCAACGTCAGTTACTCTCAACGTCAGTTACTCTCATTGTCAGTTACTCTCAACGTCAGTTACTCTCAACGTCAGTTACTCTCATCGTCAGTTACTCTCAACGTCAGTTACTCTCAACGTCAGTTACTCTCATCGTCAGTTACTCTCATCGTCAGTTACTCTCAACGTCAGTTACTCTCAACGTCAGTTACTCTCTCAACGTCAGTTACTCTCATCGTCAGTTACTCTCTCATCGTCAGTTACTCTCAACGTCAGTTACTCTCATTGTCAGTTACTCTCAACGTCAGTTACTCTCAACGTCAGTTACTCTCATCGTCAGTTACTCTCATCGTCAGTTACTCTCTCATTGTCAGTTACTCTCTCAACGTCAGTTACTCTCTCAACGTCAGTTACTCTCATCGTCAGTTACTCTCAACGTCAGTTACTCTCTCAACGTCAGTTACTCTCAACGTCAGTTACTCTCATCGTCAGTTACTCTCAACGTCAGTTACTCTCTCAAAGTCAGTTACTCTCAACGTCAGTTACTCTCATCGTAAGTTACTCTCTCAACGTCAGTTACTCTCAACGTCAGTTACTCTCATCGTCAGTTACTCTCATCGTCAGTTACTCTCAACGTCAGTTACTCTCAACGTCACTCTCATCGTCAGTTACTCTCAACGTCAGTTACTCTCTCAAAGTCAGTTACTCTCAACGTCAGTTACTCTCATCGTAAGTTACTCTCAACGTCAGTTACTCTCAACGTCAGTTACTCTCATCGTCAGTTACTCTCAACGTCAGTTACTCTCTCAAAGTCAGTTACTCTCTCATTGTCAGTTACTCTCAACGTCAGTTACTCTCTCAACGTCAGTTACTCTCATCGTCAGTTACTCTCAACGTCAGTTACTCTCTCAACGTCAGTTACTCTCATCGTCAGTTACTCTCATCGTCAGTTACTCTCATCGTCAGTTACTCTCAACGTCAGTTACTCTCAACGTCAGTTACTCTCAACGTCAGTTACTCTCTCAACGTCAGTTACTCTCAACGTCAGTTACTCTCAACGTCAGTTACTCTCACCGTCAGTTACTCTCATCGTCATTTACTCTCATCGTCATTTACTCTCAACGTCAGTTACTCTCTCAACGTCAGTTACTCTCACCGTCAGTTACTCTCTCATCGTCAGTTACTCTCTCATCGTCAGTTACTCTCAACGTCAGTTACTCTCAACGTCAGTTACTCTCTCAACGTCAGTTACTCTCATCGTCAGTTACTCTCATCGTCAGTTACTCTCAACGTCAGTTACTCTCATCGTCAGTTACTCTCAACGTCAGTTACTCTCTCACCGTCAGTTACTCTCTCACCGTCAGTTACTCTCATCGTCAGTTACTCTCAACGTCAGTTACTCTCATCGTCAGTTACTCTCAACGTCAGTTACTCTCTCACCGTCAGTTACTCTCACCGTCAGTTACTCTCACCGTCAGTTACTCTCTCATCGTCAGTTACTCTCAACGTCAGTTACTCTCAACGTCAGTTACTCTCTCAAGGTCAGTTACTCTCAACGTCAGTTACTCTCATCGTCAGTTACTCTCTCATCGTCAGTTACTCTCTCATCGTCAGTTACTCTCAACGTCAGTTACTCTCAACGTCAGTTACTCTCAACGTCAGTTACTCTCATCGTCGGTTACTCTCAACGTCGGTTACTCTCTCAACGTCGGTTACTCTCAACGTCAGTTACTCTCAACGTCAGTTACTCTCTCGTTACTCTCTCAATGTCAGTTACTCTCATCGTCAGTTACTCTCTCAACGTCAGTTACTCTCATCGTCAGTTACTCTCAACGTCAGTTACTCTCAACGTCATTTACTCTCAACGTCAGTTACTCTCAACGTCAGTTACTCTCAACGTCAGTTACTCTCAACGTCAGTTGCTCTCATCGTCAGTTGCTCTCAACGTCAGTTACTCTCAACGTCAGTTACTCTCAACGTCAGTTACTCTCAACGTTAGTTACTCTCAACGTCAAACGTCAGTTACTCTCAACGTCAGTTACTCTCAACGTCAGTTACTCTCAACGTCAGTTACTCTCTCATCGTCAGTTACTCTCAACGTCAGTTACTCTCTCAACGTCAGTTACTCTCTCAACGTCAGTTACTCTCAACGTCAGTTACTCTCTCAACGTCAGTTACTCTCAACGTCAGTTACTCTCAACGTCAGTTACTCTCTCAACGTCAGTTACTCTCATCGTCAGTTACTCTCAACGTCAGTTACTCTCTCAACGTCAGTTACTCTCATCGTCAGTTACTCTCAACGTCAGTTACTCTCAACGTCAGTTACTCTCAACGTCAGTTACTCTCATCGTCAGTTACTCTCCTCAACGTCAGTTACTCTCATCGTCAGTTACTCTCATCGTCATTTACTCTCATCGTCATTTACTCTCATCGTCATTTACTCTCAACGTCAGTTACTCTCTCAACGTCAGTTACTCTCACCGTCAGTTACTCTCTCATCGTCAGTTACTCTCTCATCGTCAGTTACTCTCAACGTCAGTTACTCTCTCAACGTCAGTTACTCTCATCGTCAGTTACTCTCAACGTCAGTTACTCTCTCAACGTCAGTTACTCTCATCGTCAGTTACTCTCAACGTCAGTTACTCTCTCACCGTCAGTTACTCTCTCACCGTCAGTTACTCTCACCGTCAGTTACTCTCTCATCGTCAGTTACTCTCAACGTCAGTTACTCTCAACGTCAGTTACTCTCAACGTCAGTTACTCTCTCAACGTCAGTTACTCTCTCAACGTCAGTTACTCTCTCAACGTCAGTTACTCTCATCGTCAGTTACTCTCATCGTCAGTTACTCTCAACGTCAGTTACTCTCATCGTCAGTTACTCTCAACGTCAGTTACTCTCATCGTCAGTTACTCTCTCATCGTCAGTTACTCTCAACGTCAGTTACTCTCAACGTCGGTTACTCTCAACGTCGGTTACTCTCATCGTCGGTTACTCTCAACGTCGGTTACTCTCTCAACGTCAGTTACTCTCAACGTCAGTTACTCTCTCGTTACTTCTCAATGTCAGTTACTCTCATCGTCAGTTACTCTCAACGTCAGTTACTCTCAACGTCAGTTACTCTCATCGTCAGTTACTCTCATCGTCAGTTACTCTCAACGTCAGTTACTCTCAACGTCAGTTACTCTCTCAACGTCAGTTACTCTCTCATCGTCAGTTACTCTCTCATCGTCAGTTACTCTCATCGTCAGTTACTCTCATCGTCAGTTACTCTCAACGTCAGTTACTCTCTCAACGTCAGTTACTCTCTCAACGTCAGTTACTCTCATTGTCAGTTACTCTCATCGTCAGTTACTCTCATCGTCAGTTACTCTCAACGTCAGTTACTCTCAACGTCAGTTACTCTCAACGTCAGTTACTCTCATCGTCAGTTACTCTCAACGTCAGTTACTCTCATCGTCAGTTACTCTCAACGTCAGTTACTCTCATCGTCAGTTACTCTCATCGTCAGTTACTCTCATCGTCAGTTACTCTCATCGTCAGTTACTCTCAACGTCAGTTACTCTCAACGTCAGTTACTCTCTCAACGTCAGTTACTCTCTCATCGTCAGTTACTCTCTCATCGTCAGTTACTCTCATCGTCAGTTACTCTCATCGTCAGTTACTCTCAACGTCAGTTACTCTCTCAACGTCAGTTACTCTCAACGTCAGTTACTCTCATCGTCAGTTACTCTCAACGTCAGTTACTCTCATCGTCAGTCTCATCGTCAGTTACTCTCAACGTCAGTTACTCTCATCGTCAGTTACTCTCATCGTCACTCTCATCGTCAGTTACTCTCAACGTCAGTTACTCTCAACGTCAGTTACTCTCATCGTCACTCTCATCGTCAGTTACTCTCAACGTCAGTTACTCTCATCGTCAGTTACTCTCATCGTCACTCTCATCGTCAGTTACTCTCAACGTCAGTTACTCTCAACGTCAGTTACTCTCATCGTCAGTTACTCTCATCGTCAGTTACTCTCATCGTCAGTTACTCTCAACGTCAGTTACTCTCATCGTCACTCTCATCGTCAGTTACTCTCATCGTCAGTTACTCTCATCGTCAGTTACTCTCATCGTCAGTTACTCTCAACGTCAGTTACTCTCATCGTCACTCTCATCGTCAGTTACTCTCATCGTCAGTTACTCTCATCGTCAGTTACTCTCAACGTCAGTTACTCTCATCGTCAGTTACTCTCAACGTCAGTTACTCTCATCGTCAGTTACTCTCATCGTCAGTTACTCTCATCGTCAGTTACTCTCAACGTCAGTTACTCTCAACGTCAGTTACTCTCAACGTCAGTTACTCTCATCGTCAGTTACTCTCAACGTCAGTTACTCTCATCGTCAGTTACTCTCAACGTCAGTTACTCTCATCGTCAGTTACTCAACGTCAGTTACTCTCATCGTCAGTTACTCTCATCGTCAGTTACTCTCAACGTCAGTTACTCTCAACGTCAGTTACTCTCAACGTCAGTTACTCTCATCGTCAGTTACTCTCAACGTCAGTTACTCTCATCGTCAGTTACTCTCAACGTCAGTTACTCTCAACGTCAGTTACTCTCATCGTCAGTTACTCTCATCGTCAGTTACTCTCATCGTCAGTTACTCTCAACGTCAGTTACTCTCATCGTCAGTTACTCTCTCATCGTCAGTTACTCTCAACGTCAGTTACTCTCAACGTCAGTTACTCTCATCGTCAGTTACTCTCATCGTCAGTTACTCTCATCGTCAGTTACTCTCAACGTCAGTTACTCTCAACGTCAGTTACTCTCATCGTCAGTTACTCTCAACGTCAGTTACTCTCAACGTCAGTTACTCTCATCGTCAGTTACTCTCAACGTCAGTTACTCTCAACGTCAGTTACTCTCAACGTCAGTTACTCTCATCGTCAGTTACTCTCAACGTCAGTTACTCTCATCGTCAGTTACTCTCATCGTCAGTTACTCTCAACGTCAGTTACTCTCAACGTCAGTTACTCTCATCGTCAGTTACTCTCATCGTCAGTTACTCTCATCGTCAGTTACTCTCAACGTCAGTTACTCTCAACGTCAGTTACTCTCAACGTCAGTTCAGTTACTCAACATCAGTTACTCTCAACATCAGTTACTCAACATCAGTTACTCAACATCAGTTACTCAACATCAGTTACTCAACATCAGTTACTCAACATCAGTTACTCAACATCAGTTACTCTCATCGTCAGTTACTCTCAACGTCAGTTACTCTCATCGTCAGTTACTCTCAACATCAGTTCAGTTACTCAACATCAGTTACTCTCAACATCAGTTACTCAACATCAGTTACTCAACATCAGTTACTCAACATCAGTTACTCAACATCAGTTACTCAACATCAGTTACTCAACATCAGTTACTCTCATCGTCAGTTACTCTCAACGTCAGTTACTCTCATCGTCAGTTACTCTCATCGTCAGTTACTCTCAACATCAGTTACTCTCAACATCAGTTACTCAACATCAGTTACTCTCAACATTAATTACTCATATTTCATTCAAAATATCTCCATTTGTGTTCGGAAGATGAATGAAAGTCATGTGTGTTTGGAACGACAGAAGGACAGAATGGGTGAAATATCCCTTTAAGAGCTGCGTGTTTCTGCCAACATAAAAACTTGATGGTTTCATGTTTGAAAACTAAAGAAATGAATACAGCCATAAATATGTACTGTCAAATAAAAATTATTATTATTTTTCAATGAAATATTACAATAGTAATATTTCTCATTTTGTTTAATATCTTTATTTAGTAATAGTAACAATAATAAAAAGAATAATAATAATTGTATAGTTGTCAAACTGGGGCCGTATTCACAAAGCATTTTATCTTACCACTAGGAGTACTCCTAAATCGCACTAAAAGATTTTAGCTAGGAGTTTTCTCTTAGAAGTTATTCAAAACGCCTTTCAGACCTACTCTTAGTAAAGAAAAATGACAACTCCTAAACTAAGAGTGAGTCTTCGTTGCTATGGATGACGTCATTACTCATGCACGAGCTTGACTGAAGCGACCACCT